>NC_041401.2:132207598-132209257 GCF_900747795.2 Erpetoichthys calabaricus | reverse complement strand
TTTCTTTAATTTTTCAGTTAAGCTGGCACTTAAGTCTTCAATCTGCCTCAAGAATAATTAGCGAAGGTGGTAGACAATGAAAACGTCAGCCGTACGCATCCGCCACGCACGCACTGGTGCGCGCAGCTGTGAGTTGATTCTACAATAAAATAAAATAAAGATAAAAAGAGTAATAACTTGCAGCACCGCTATTCAATTACACTTGCCTAACGCCTCTCCTAAGGGGAAATACTGTGGGATCTGGGCATCCGTCAAAGCAGCAATCACAAGCCCGATTAGAAAGCGGGAAGCTGTGATTTGTCCTCTCCCTCCCATGTAACAATCACAGCCCGTGTTGCAACGCACTATGTATGTATGTATGTATATGTATATATGTGTATGTGTGTATATATATATATATATATATATATATATATATATATATATATATATGTATGTTCATATGTGTGGGAAAGCGAATAGTAGACTTGACGTAGTATATGTGTACCAAATTTCAAGTCAATAGGTGAAACGGTTTGCGAGCTACAGCTGATTTAAAATCCTGGACAGACAAACGAATAGCCACGGTAGCGTACTATAGAAGAACATTTTACTGTTTAATAATTTATATTTATATGCAATGTGCTTCTTTTATATTACTTCATATTCTCATATGATAATGATGTTAATGTTGTTTATATTGATTTCTATGTTATTGTAAGTGCTCTTTATTTGTGGAAAAATAAATTTGGCAATTAAACTTATTTTATACATACATTTTATGTTTTTCTCTTGCACTCAGTGAGCGAATCCACTGGGTAATCAGCTATATATATATATATATATATATATATATATATATATATATATATATATATATATATATAATATACATAGATAGATATATGTGTATGTATGTAGATATACAAATATGTATATGTATATATATGTAGATATACAAATATGTATATATATGTAGATATACAAATATGTATATATATGTAGATATACAAATATGTATATATATGTAGATATACAAATATGTCTATATATGTGTCTATATATATGTATATATATATATATATATATATATATATATATATATATATATATATATATATATATATGTATGTGTGTGTGTGTGTGTGTATGTATGTATGTGTGTATATGTATGTGTATATATATATGTTGATATATGTTTATATATGTGGATGTGTATATGTATATATAAATGTATATATGTATATACATTTATGTATATATATATATGTTTACATAACCTCTTTAAACACACTTCTTCTCCGCTGCGAAGCGCGGGTATTTTGCTAGTATCTATATATATATATCTATAATAATAAAAGGCAAAGCCCTCACTGACTGACTCACTCATCACTAATTCTCCAACTTCCCGTGTAGGTGGAAGGCTGAAATTTGGCAGGCTCATTCCTTACAGCTTACTTACAAAAGTTACGCAGGTTTCATTTCGAAATTCAAAGCGTAATGGTCATAACTGGAACATATTTTTTGTCCATACACTGTAATGGAGGAGGCGGAGTCACGTATCGCGTCATCACGCCTCCTACGTAATCACGTGAACTAAAAACAAGGAAGAGATTTACAGCACGAGTCACACGCGGGAACGAAGGTAAATGACGTTAATTTTTGACTGTCTTTTAATAC
>NC_041401.2:132190098-132200098 GCF_900747795.2 Erpetoichthys calabaricus | reverse complement strand
ACTTGGCAAGTTACCATCCATTTTTCCACCTTAACAGCTTCCATGATTTCTTTGGACTTTTTTCCTATTATATATTTATGTTTGTCTGTCGTTATGTCATTTATATGTGTTGAGGTTTTAGATGAGGGAGTCAGGGCCAGCACTGGGGTTTCTTCTTTCTTTTTCTTCTGACACTGTATATAGATGTTCCAGCATCAGGTTTCTGGGAATATGGGATATTGTTTGTGAACTATGGCAACAGATTGCCTTTGTGATCTTTAAATCTGTTAGCAATATACTCCTCTTTTCTTAATGTTCATTTCATTTGACTGTATTGACGACCAGGGAACTCAAGTGGGGTTAAAGGAGTAAAGAGTAAGTACGGTTTGGCATGGTTGAGTCCAAACTCTGCTCCAGCCCCGCTGTGGTTGTAACTTACCGCCATCCGTGTTTGAGTGCAGTTGCTACAACTGTATACAGTACTCTAGATGAGGCCTCACCAGTGCGTTATAAAGCCTGAGCCTCTATTGACTTGTACTCTACACATCGTGCTATATAACCTAACATTTTATTAGCATTCTTAATGGTTTCTGAACACTGCCTGGCAGTTGATCGTATAGAGTCCACAATGACTCCTTTGCATAAGGTGCACTTTCAATTTTCAGACATCCCACTGAGTATTCAAAGCTAACATTTTTACTTCCTACGTGTAATACTTTACATTTATTTACATTAAATTTCATCTGCTACAAATCTGCCTAAGTTTGTATGTTGTCCGAGTTCCTGTTTAATGATTCAACGGATTCCAGATTATCTAACAATACACCTATCTTAGTCTCATCTGCAAACTTAACCAGCTTGTTACTTATATTCCAATCCAAATCGTTATGTATATTAAAAATAGCAGAGGCCCTAGCACTGACCCCTGTGCAACACGACTCTCAACATCAGCCAATTCTCGTCTACCTGTGTATGAGGGAATGTTGCACCGATCTACAAACACCCTGAATTCCCTGTTTTTCACTTTGATGTCCAACTTCTCATGTGGCACTTTATCAAATGCTTTCAGAAAGTCAAGATAAAGAATATCATATGCTCCATATAGTCATATTCTTTTGTATCTTCCTCATAGAAATCCAGCATGTTGGTGAAACATGACTACTATCTTCAGAACCCATGCGGACTGTGCAGTAAAAGTCATTTTCCCTCCATGTAGGTGCTCAAGCTTATCCTAAGAAAGTTAAGCTTACTGGCCTATTGTTGCTTGGATCTGCCCAGTCATCATTTTCAGATAACAGTATAATATTTGCCATTATCAAGTCCATCAGATTTCCCCCAGTGCGCAGTGACTTCCTAAAAATATGCATCAAGGGTTTATATATGTACTCGCTAACCTCCTTTAGAACTCCAGTGTAAATAATATCTGGTCCTGGTGATTTGTTTGATTTCAGCCTATTTAATCTAAGCAGTACTTCTCCCTGTACAATTTCCAAATCACTCAGTACCTCCTTTGTAGTCCCTTTTGCTGCTGGGAGGTTATCTACTTCCCCACTTGTGAAGACCTTAGAAAAATGTGAGTTTAGAGCATCTGCTATTTCACTATTTTTTTTTTTATTCTAGTTTACCTTTTGCCTTATCTGCTATATTCCTGTCTAACACTAGAATTACCAAAGCCTACGAAAAAACTTGTAAACCTGGCTCACCTTAAATCCGTTCACACCTCTGCGTCACAGTCTTTTTTTGATGTAAATAAGTCGATAAGCACAAGCAGCCTACTATCCCATCCTCCCACCGCAGCAGAAAGGGCAAAAAGCTCTCCCAGCTCAAGTAATGTTCATCTGGGAGAGAGGTACCGGGGGCTGTATGGTGTAAATAATATATCGTTATTTGGAACACATGCATTTAATGTGTGTTCTGTGTCTACAAAGATCTATGAAAGTGACTTTAGCTGCAGGTGGAAGCTCCACGCAACTGTTGTTATGGTTCTGCCTGTGCCCAGAAATGGTTTCATATACTTTATGAAAGTCTTTCTCCCGTGGGACAACTGGCATCTTTTCCTGAATAAGATCAAACACAGTTGGCATAGGGTGCGACAGTAGTTTCCACCTGCAGCTAAAGTCACTTCAATACACACGTACAGTACTTTGTGAGCATGCCCGTGTCAATCAAACACAGGAAGCTCAACAGTTTACTTGTGACTTTACTCTGTAGGAAGATAAGTAAATAAATCAAGGTAAATAACATTCAATCTGGCTTTTATATAAGTAACATAAAAATATTTTTATATAAAGACCATCATGAAAGATAATCACAAACTGGACTTTGCTGATACCTTGGCGAGCTCTATAAGCTGTGCTGTTTTGTTGAAGGTGTGGGGAAGACTGACTGGCAGGATGACACTGTGACGATGCGGGTTCAGCTCCATGCTCCCATCGGCTGTTAGGGAGCCCTTGAACCCAACACCGTCGGTAATGTCACCGATGAGCTAGACTGTGAGGCAATAACAATGAGCAAGGGGATGGTTTAAAAGTGCTAAGTGCTTTTATTCACAGCAATCCAAAACAGTGTTCTAATAAAGTGCAGCAGCGCAATATCCAATAAATAAATAATCCATTAAATGAAATGTGGAAGGTTAAAATACACAAAACAATAATCCTTTAAAATGAGGTTAACACGTTCAACAGGAAGCAGTCTTTAAAAACAAATGACAAGCCCGGTGCTTCTTCGGTTACCCTGGCGGCTCCCCTGCTACTCTCATTTGGGCTGCTCAGCAGGAGAGGCCTCTTTCTGCAGCTTGCCTTCTACCTACTCCTGCTACTACTGTCAGTCGTCTTTCCAATCTATGGCTCCGGTCGGCTATCCGTGACAGTGACCTGGAAAATCCCACCAATGGCCAAGGCTCTCACGTGGTGGACACCACGTTCCCAAGTCCTGATTCCCGCGGTCATCCGTGGAGAATCATCCACCTTCCAGTCACTCCCGTCCTTCATAAAACTCTGCGGGAGCGACAACAACTACTACGCCTGGGGTGTCAGCCTAACACCCAGGTTGCCTATTCAGCTGCTGCGAGCCTGCTCTCGCTCGCTCGCTCACTCACACCGGCGCACTCGCTCTCTCTTCCTTGCATGTTTCCTTCCATAACTTCCGTCTTTCTTTTACTTTTTCCTCTTACTTCTTCCTAACCGTCTCGGACTTCTCTGTATATGCAGAGAGGACATGGCAGCTGCAGCCCATTAGCCACAGGAACAATCATGGATGTGGGCAGTCCCTCACCTGTGCACTTAGGTGAGAAACGCCCACACCGCAGATCGCCCTGCGGCTCACTACAGCTGCCACACCCCCTCGCTAAGCCGCGAGCGCGGTGATTATTTATTTAACTGGCCTTTGCTGGGAGAGCTGTGGACTGATAACACCACAGACGCCCGACCTATTACTACATCCAAACGGTACCATCTTTCGCCTTTACGCTTGGTGCAGCTGCGTTGCTCTTATATGTGAGTGGACGTTTCTTGCGGGGAGGGCTTTAGTTCTCTTTATCCGATGTAGAACCCTCATCTTCATCTGAGTTCACCTCTGTTATAGCACGTCTTTATTTGAAAACAGCAGTGTCAGATCAGGGGGTACGTGAACACGACTGAGAGAATAAAACAGAATAAAAAACAAACAAAAAAAAACCTTTACAAGTACCATACATTTAAATTGGCTGTTACAGACTCAAATTAAATGTATGTTTTTATTGTATAATAGTAACAATAAGAGCAGCTCACTGCTCAAAACGTTTATTTTGGTATGTGGCAAAGCTCAGATCCGCGGCCTCTTGATTATGAGTCAGCAGTTCTTACCACTGTACTACCAAAACAGTCGTGACATTTAAATACACTAACCTGATTTCTTTTTCTTTGGTTATAGTCTTGAATAAAAGCTCACTTGTTTTGTTATACTTGTACCTTTTGTGAAAGTGCTTATTTGCTATTTGGACTTCAGTCTTCACACATTATACACTTCACGTCAAAATTTTGTCGTTAGTACTAAAACATGAAAAATGTTTGTCTTTTAGGTATGTGTGTAACATTTCTTGCATTTCCTGCCATCCTACACTTCCATAGATCTTTGTAGACACAGAACACACATGAAATGCATGTGTGCCAAATAACGATATATTATTTACCCTATACAGCTTCAGGTACCTCACTCCCAGATAAACAGGGCTTGAGCTGAGAGAGTTTTTTGCCCTTTCGGCAGAGATGGGGGGATGGGATAGCAGGCAGCTTGCTGCTTGTGCTTATCGACATATTTACAAAACAAAAGACTGATGGAGAGGTGTGAATAGATTTAAGGTGGGTCGGGATTACGAGTTTTTTCGTAGGCTTTGGTAATTCTAGTGTTAATGAACCCTTAAACTGTTGCCCTCATAACTGCTCTAATTTCCTAACCACTAAGAACTTTTCAATCTAAAAAAAACTTGATTGCTGGGTTAATTTCTTACTGTTCTGTCTACTCCTACAGCCACTTGTGCCTAATCAGTGCCTCTGCCTCTGACTCATGGAGTTTTGGGGTCAGAGCACAGGGTCAGCTATTTGTACAGCACCACTGGACCAATTGCTGGTTAAGAGCCGCTCAAGGACTCAACGCAATAGCATTCCTTCTGTCACTGCTGGGATTTGAACCAATGCATTTTTTTCTTTTTTAACTAAATAAAAATTTGAGACTTTATGAAAAGAAAGGAAGTCTAATTTCCTAATGCTCATTTAACATCTGTGTGGAAACTAAACTGTCTTGAAGCAGTTAAAAGCAGTTGTATCTGTAAACTTTAAAACTTCTTTCAATTAGTTTACATTTACATAATCTGTGGCAGGAATAAGAACAGATCCTTTCAATCAGAATATTAGATAATGAATGGTAGTCAGTTCATAAAATCAATTCCTCTTCAATTTCTGCAAAGCATGATGTGCTTTAATTGAAAACTGTACATCACAAAAACTTCTCATAATGATTTAAAATGTTCTAGGGAAAGTTCATTAATTGTTAATGCTGTAATAAAAGTTACCTGCTTCATAGGTCTGGGCAATATGGACCAAAAATCATATCTCAATATTTTTTAGCTGAATGGTGATATACGTTATATATCTCAATATTTTTTCTTCCCATAAAGTAATAACAAAAAGACTTTCACACAGGCACTTTTATTAACATACAGCCGTAGATGTACCTGTACATGAGAAATGGCTCAAAAATAAACTATTGGTATATATTAAATAATAATGCTCCTTAAATAAAACAAAATAATGTTATTTTCCTGCATAACAAAAGACTCACAGCTATGCAATTAAGAAAATGTAAACAGAAAAGATACAGAGCAAATATAACAAAAGGCTGGCTTGTTCTTTAAAAAGTGGGTTTCCACTGTAGTAGAGAAGCTCTTTCTTTACCAAAGTGCTCCTCCTGTGTGTAGTCCTGTACAAACATCTACGACTTTGTGCAACCATGTACAAACTAACAAAACAAAACAAGTGACATCTTTCTTACACAAGAAATGGCCCGGGTGCGGGCATCATCCATATCATGTCCTGCAACATACAACATAAAAACTTTTAAAATCACTTTCATTTTTACGTAAAGAGGCAGATCACTCAAAGGCAAATTAACATCCATCTGTGTTTAGTAGTGATGTATAAGATTTAACTACGTGTGTTAACTGTGTTGTGTAATGTGTAACCTACAAATGGTTTTAGTTAAACCATTTTGGTAGAAATCACCAGCAAATGAGTGAAATGCCATCCATCCATCCATTCTCTTCCGCTTATCCGAGGTCGGGTCGCGGGGGTAGCAGCTTGAGCAGAGATGCCCAGACTTCCCTCTCCCCGGCCACTTCGTCTAGCTCTTCCGGGAGAATCCCAAGGCGTTCCCAGGTCAGCCGGGAGACATAGTCCCTCCAGCGTGTCCTGGGTCTTCCCCGGGGCCTCCTCCCGGTTGGGCGTGCCCGGAACACCTCACCAGGGAGGCGTCCAGGAGGCATCCTAATCAGATGCCCGAGCCACCTCATCTGACTCCTCTCGATGCGGAGGAGCAGCGGCTCTACTCTGAGCCCCTCCCGGATGACTGAGCTTCTCACCCTATCTTTAAGGGAGAGCCCAGACACCCTGCGGAGGAAACTCATTTCAGCCGCTTGTATTCGCGATCTCGTTCTTTCAGTCACTACCCATAGCTCATGACCATAGGTGAGGGTAGGAACATAGATCGACTGGTAAATTGAGAGCTTTGCCTTACGGCTCAGCTCCTTTTTCACCACGACAGACCGATGCAGAGCCCGCATCACTGCGGACGCCGCACCGATCTGCCTGTCGAACTCACGCTCCATTCTTCCCTCACTCGTGAACAAGACCCCAAGATACTTGAACTCCTCCACTTGAGGCAGGATCTCGCTCCCAACCCTGAGAGGGCACTCCACCCTTTTTCGGCTGAGGACCATGGTCTCGGATTTAGAGGTGCTGATTCCCATTCCAGCCGCTTCACACTCAGCTGCGAACCGATCCAGAGACGAATAAAACATTTGGACGGCGTTTTCCCTCGCCCGGACGCGGGTCACCGGGGCCCCCCTCTGGAGCCAGGCCTGGAGGTGGGGCTCGATGGCGAGCGCCTGGTGGCCGGGCTTGCACCCATGGGGCTCGGCCGGGCACAGCCCGAAGAGGCAACGTGGGTCCCCCTTCCCATGGGCTCACCACCTATGGGAGGGGCCAAGGAGGTCGGGTGCAGTGTGAGTTGGGTGGTGGCCGAAGGCGGGGACCTTGGCGGTCCGATCCTCAGCTACAGAAGCTGGCTCTTGAATGAGTGAAATGGATGTATATTTTTAGACCTTTTCAATCTCAAACACTTTTGAATTAAAAATGCATCCCAGTCTCTTCTTAAGTGGAGTGGTGGCTTTGGTGGTAAGGATTTGCTGGCAGTTGCTGGTTCGAATCCCGCGACTGCCAGAACACTTCTTTAGGTACTTGAGCAAGACCCTTAACTGCAATTGCTTCGTCCTGGGTATGATGTTAACCTGCATCTGGACCTGCAAGTGCCCCTCCAACTTTCAAGGAAAACTTGGGGGTTGGTGGCAGAATTGGCACTCCAGCCACCGTAAAAACCTTCACGCAACTCCACACAGTGTTGCGTGGTTCCAAGGCATCACTCATTGCACGTCATGTGTGACGGGTGTGGCCACGCGCTGTACACAGTGCACGCTCCCCTTCCCTTTCCTGTCTCTTCTAACATGCACATGCACACATTCCAATAGGGCTGATAGTTTATGTAACAAAGTTTCAATTTCAAAAGTGGTAGCTGTATAAGCTTAAACATTTCAGATAGTTTATCATGTGGTCAACAGGCATATTCAGCTCTGAAGTGGTTCTATAAAACTTTTTACTTAAGTCTTTTAGGGTGGACAGAGTGCAAATAAAAGCTACAAATGTTGATAAAAGTCACCATTATGTTATAGGTAGACCCTCTTTGCTTGGAGGACTGTTAGATTCATTGATTTGATGTCAAATCCCTGCGTGTGTGTCAGTAGCATACGGTACACAACATCTAGAATGGCATCGACATCGGGCGAGAGTGTGAAGCGAATGTGCAAAGCAAAATACACTGTGGATGACATTTTGCGTATATTTTATTATTTTGAACTGGACTTTGATTTGTTGTACTATGATTTGGAGCAAGTGATCTGGAGATTGAGATCTGAAACGAAAGTGAGGTACTGGCATCAGCTGATGCGCCCAGCCGCTGCAGCAGCTGCTAGATCTCTAACACACACTGGCAGCAAACTGCATGCAGCAACAAACATTTTATGTTGATATATATGAGAAACTATTGCTTTGTGTGCTTTTTAGAAACCCGAGTTTTTTGGGTTCGCTTCCCGGGTCCTCCATGCATGGAGTTTGTATGTTCTCCCCGTGTCTGCATGGCTTTCCTCCGGGTGCTTATTCCCACAGTCCAAAGACATGCAGGTTGGGTGGATTGGCGATTCTAAATTGTCCCTAGTGTGTGCTTGGTGTGTGTGTGTGTGTGTGTGTGTGTGTGTGTGTGCACGCCCTGCCCGGGGTTTGTTTCCTGCGGGCCCTGTGTTGGCTGGGATTGGCTCCAGCAGACCCCCGTGTCCCTGTAGTTAGGATATAGCGGGTTGGATAATGGATGGATGGATGGATTAACCAAACACAGGGGGTTGGCGAGCGAAGCGAGCAGGGGGCAGAGCCCCCTAGTAACCTATAAAACTAAAATATACAAGAAAAAAGATAAGAAATGTGTCTCAGCTAGCTGTAAGTTTTCCCATCTAAACATTATACTGTGTATCGAAACCCTACTGCTAATTCAGAGGCTTGTTCTGAAGCTGTGTAAGCATTCAGGAGTTACATTCCAGTAAACTTGTGGAATACATGTTTTTTAAATAAGGTCAAGTAAACATTATCATTCTATTATTAAAAAGGTTTACTTCTCACAAATCATTTTTTTCAATACTTTAATTTGTTTAGCTGCAACATTTCTCTAGAATAACAGTGGCTGCTCTTGGTTGTAGTTTTAATTGTTTAGCTACAGTACTATATATACAGCATTCTGATTTACACCTTCACCAGTCATTACAATAAAAATTGTTAATATGAAAACACTGTCAACACAATCCCAATATATCTAAGTTGTGGTAGTTTATTGGATGAACTTATTTTTTTTTTACCTGCTTTACTGCAAAGAAATAGACTTACCAGAATAAGGCTGTTGTTTTCCTTGTACTGGCTAACAATAAAATTTGCAATGGATCGAATCATGACCACAAGCACACTGACAACAAAGGCAATAAGTTCTTGGTGGTTCTCCTGCAGGACTCCTCGTGTGATATAATAGCAACAAAAAACTGTAAGAAGCAAATAAATAATATTCAGAAAAGGAAAAAATATCTATGTTATTTTCTCATTGATAGTAACTTTACATTTTTTATGATTTCTTTGCAATCAAGAAATACAGTTTTAGAAAAGAACTTAAAAACCTTAATTTAATAAACAGGTAGTGTCTCTTTATAGCAAACAACCTCTTAATATATGTCACGAATATAGATGTACAGAGAAACTGTTTGCACATTATTTTTTTTATTTTTATGTATACATGCATACACACACACACACACACACACACACACACACACACACACACACACACATTTTCTTTTTTAAATAAAGGAACCACAGGCAGATTAACACATTTGGGAATACAGTAACCATTGTGCCAAAATGGTGAAAAGAGCCATAAAATATTCTCAAATGATTAGCAAGCATACTTTTTCATTTTCCTATTGTGATTAGTTATTTGGGTACAGTAATGTGGAAATCAACACATTATATTTCACCTTCAGAATTATAAAAGTTATTAACCATAAACTTATTCAACATATGTGACAAAAAAAAATTGCCAAAAGAACACATAAGAAAAGGCGCCCAACAAACCTAAAATACAATCTAAAACGGATTGTGGAACCAATTACAGTGGACCCTTGACTTACAACCAGCCCTCGCGAACTAATTGAGTTCGTAAGTCAAGACTATTTTTCCCATAAGAAATAATGGAAATACCCATAATGCGTTCCGAACCTCCCACAGCAACACTTACTTAACCTTTTCATAATAAAAAAGGGTTCTATAATGTGCATAATTTACCAAAACACCAATAATTTTTCTAATGTACTAACCAAAAAGTTATAAAAAGTGCCTAGCCTACCAGAATCAACAATTTCATACTGTACTCACCATCTAATTTGACATCTTTGGGCTGCAGGAAGGGAGGAGGAGGAGAATGAAATGGAAGGTGGTTATTGTTTGGAAGGAGCCTCCTTATACAAATCTTTTCTTTGTAAAATTGTCGAGATGGTGGATTTCGACTGCTGTACATATTAGCGAGATCGGTCACACGAACACCACTCTCAGATTTCCGCACAATTTCCTTCTTTATTTCGATTGTGATTGCTTTCTTTACCTTCGTTACCTTCTCTTCCTTCCTT
>NC_041401.2:132182598-132185098 GCF_900747795.2 Erpetoichthys calabaricus | reverse complement strand
ACTCCCCCCGCCTTGAGTGTCTTTTAATACTGTGTAAGCATACATATTAACACATGTGCAATTAAACGTGTGCATTTACGGGGTGATTTCTCAGGCTTAAAACCTCGCCTTTTATTAAAAAAATAAATGCAAACTGTTTTCATTCTGAAGGGCACAAACCACGTTGGATTTTGTAATGATAGTTGATTAGTAAGGTCTATTAAGAGATACTTACAGAATGATTAGTAATGCCTGTGAATGCGGACGCAAGTAGGAGAATGGGCGTGAACTAAAGAACGAGTAGTAACATGTACAGTAAATGTCTCTAAAGTCTGTCTATTAAAAAGTTATTATATCTTTCAATCCTGTGTATTGATTAAACTATGAACCTAACAAAATCACTACATGGTGTCAGAAGTGGCGGATTGGAAGAGGAATGTGAAGAAGAGGTTCAGCTTTTCAACGAGTCTCGTGTCTGTGAGTAACCCGAAAACGTGGTCAGAAAGCGCTAAGACGTTCTAGCAAAAGAGAAAAAAAAAATATGGAAGGATTAGAGCCCCTACCAAATCTCCAGTTAAAGGGAAATGTAGCTGAAAATTGGAAAAGATTTAAACAGAGATTCGAGTTGTATCTTGCTGCGAATGAAGCAGATAGGAAAAGTGAAAAAATGAAAGCTTCTATGCTTCTACATGTAATTGGCGAAGAGGCGCTAGAGGTGTATAACAATTTTCAGTTTGAAGAAGATGGAGACAATATGAAATTGAACAAAATAGTTGAAAAATTCGAAGCGTATTGCAACCCAAAGCGCAATGTGACGTTTGAGCGGCACAAGTTTTTTACATGTTTCCAGAAAAGCGGCGAAACAATAGACCAGTATGTGACGGAATTGCGTAATAGGAGCTGTTCTAAGAAGAAACCGTCGAGACATCAAAGGACCAATAATAACCTCTAATCAGAACACTACACCAGCGAAACAAATATTAACGAGAAAACAAGTATAAATCAGGAAAGAACATCTCAACTGCAAACACAATTAACCAGAAGATCAAAACGTCAAGTAAAACCACCAGAACGACTCATTGAGACATGTTGAGGATTAAAGGAACATTTTCAATTAAGAAATGCTGAATTCCTTTAACAGTTGTACTTTTTATACATAGTTTGAATGTTGGATATATGCCTGAAATGTTCTGGATAGTTCAGTTGTTTGAAGTGATAAAGTTTATCAAAGTAGCATTTGAAATGTATAACATTACTAAGCTTATAAGTACTGCCTTACTTCTCTTTAAGAAAGGAAGATGTAATGATAGTTGATTTTAAGACTTATTGACTGAAACGGGCTTTCACGAAAAAAGTTAGTGCTTTGCTACAGGATACACCCTCCACAAGTTAAGGAAGTAAAAATAAAGGTATATATTTCTGTTTTATTTAAACCTTTTAAGTTCGTATGCATAGCCCCATTTGGCTGTTTTAGTTTTTTTTTTCTTTCTTCAGTAATATTTAATCTCCTTAAAGAAAAACAACATATGCATTTTACTTTTTTTGTATCTCTTTAGTAATATTTTAGTGTAAAAGGATAACCAGTATTTAAACCTTTTATGTTATAAAGTTATTTTACACAATGTTGAAAAATTAATAAGAAAGCTACTTATTTTGGCAGCTGCTGCTTTAATTTTCAATGAAATGAAAAAAGCTCTCCAAGAGAAAACCTCAATGAAGAAGAAACTGTTTGCACTATCTAAAAAGGAGAAACCCTCATTTATAAAGGTTTGCTGCAGATGACTTAACTGAAAATAAATGAATAGTTCCTATGTGTATAATACATATTTATCTATTTGACTTATGCCTTTATTCCAGCAACTTGCAACATCTGAGGTACAATTTGTTACATTACTTTTGTTTTTTGCAGCACAGGCAGGTGAATTGACTTCCTCAGGGTCACACAGTGATGTCAGTACCAGGATCTGAACTGACAAGCTCCGGGTTTGCTGAAATATTACTGAAGAAAGAAAAAAAACGAAAGCGGGCAAATGGGGCTATGCATACAAATGTCCATCCATCCATTATCCAACCCGCTATATCCTAAATACAGGAGCCAATCCCTGCCAACACAGGGCACAAGGCAGGAAACAAACCCCGGGCAAGGTGCCAGCCCACCGCAGGGCGCACACACCCACACACACCAGGGACAATTTAGAATCGCCAATGCACTTAACCTGCATGTCTTTGGACTGTGGGAGGAAACCGGAGTACCCAGAGGAAACCCAGACAGACACGGGGAGAACATTCAAACTCCACGCAGGGAAGCGAACCCGGGTCTCCTAACTGGCACCTTTCATCATGCCGCCCGCATACAAACTTAAAGGTTTAAATAAAACAGAAATATATACCTTTATTTTTACTTCCTTAACTTGTGGAGGGTGTATCCTGTAGCAAAGCCCTAACTTTTTTCATGAAAGCCCCTTTCAGTCAATGAGCCTTAAAAACAGGTGTAAAGCTAAACTTGCAGCACCACTATTCA
>NC_041401.2:131455098-131495098 GCF_900747795.2 Erpetoichthys calabaricus | reverse complement strand
TGTGCTGACATGCTGATATCATGTTTGTGAATGGAAGAAGTGCTGAGAATTTTGCATTTTTTCACCCAAACGAGCAAATGTGTGTGACTTTTTGAAGAGGAGTTTGGAAAGGTTACTTGTTACTCATACTTGTTATAGCACTTGTTCAAAACTAGTGTCAGCAAGGCAGTAAGTAGTAGCTGAAACTAGCAAGTCTAAAAGTAAATAACTGCTGTCATAGTAACATAGTTAAAAGTAACAGCAATTCCTTCCTAGGAAGATGGATTAAAGGAAACTGCCTTCCTTGAAGGCTATGTCTGCAGGAGATGCCAACTGATTCAGCACGTCAAGCTCAGGGTCGCTGAATTAGAGGAATTGGCTGGCCTGCACTGTAGTAGAGAATTGGAGGACTTGGTCGTGGTGTTTTTTTAGAGAGATCATGTGCATCCCTAAGGTGGTGGACTGAAGACTAGACTGGATAGGTGCCAGGGGGCATCAACCCCAGAATTGGAGGTGTCAAACTGTTTTCAGGTCTTTCCGGAGCTGTCTGTGAAGACCCTGAGATGGTTGGACTAGAGGAGCCGCAAAAGCAGTTCCTGGAAAAAGCAAGGTTGTAATATTAAGGCAGTCAATGATTAGGGGAACTAAAGCACAGGTTTGCTCCAGAGACAGACAGTCTTACATGGTGTATTGCATTCCAGGTGCACAAGTAGAAGACCTCCCTGGAAGGGAGTGAGGGTGGATCCACTTGTCAGTAGAACATTAGAACAATCTAGACGAGAATAGGCCATTCAGCTCAACAAAACTCTCTAGTCCTGTCCACTTAATTCTTCTAAAATAACACTCTGCAGTTTTGAAAGTCCCCAAATTCCTACTATCTACCACACTGCTTGTTAGCTTATTTCATGCATCTCTGGTTCTCTGTGTAAAGAAAAACTTTGTAATTTTTGTGTGAACTTTACCCTTAACATGTTTCCAACTGTGTCCCCGTGTTCTTAACGAGTTGATTTTAAAATAACAGGCTAATTCCCTTCATAATTTTAAATACTTCAATCATATCTCCTCTTAATCTTCTTTTGCTTAAACTATAAAGACTCAGTTCTTTTAATTTTTCGTCAATTCTTCCCTTGTAGATCTGGAATCAGCCTAGTCACACTTCTCTTGAGTTTTTCTAGTGCTGCTTTCCTTTTTCTAGCCTGAATACCAAAGATGTACACAATACTCCAGATGAGGCCTCATCTGTGTGTTATAAAGCTTGAGCATAACCTCCTTGAACTTCTACTCCACATATCATGCTATATAACCTAACATTCTGTAAGCCTTCTTTTAAGATTGTCTAGCAGTTGATATTGTTAAGTCCACTACTACTCCTAAAACCTTCTCATAAGGTGAACGTTTGATTTCCAGACCTGTCATTGTGTGTTCAAACCTAACATTTTTACCTTCTACATGTAATACTTTACATTTACTTACATTAGATTTCTTCTGCCACAAATCTGCCCAAGCATATATGCTGTCCAAGTACCTCTGTAATGATTCAGCGGATTCTAGGTTATCTGCCAGTCCACCTAGCTTGGTATCATTTGCAGATTTAACCAGCTTGTTACTTATATTCTTATCCAGATCATTAATATATCTGTATATCTCCCAAATGAATGCTGACTTCCACAAATATGGCTAATTATATAGTTGAAGGAGTGAAAGGGCTGTGGCTTAAAGTGTGTGAGTTGTCTTCCAGATCCTCCTCCTTTCTAAAGGCACAAACAGAAATTACATTGGTGGCTGTTTCCCTTCTCTAGGATCTGTAAAACACTCAATGCGCTTGTGATTGTGGCTGACATACAGTATATGTTCAATAAACAGCAGATGTGTTTGTCTAATTACTTGTTTTCCTTTATTTTTATTTTTTACAAGAGGAAGCAATGGAAAATGTATTGAAATATGAGGATACGCTGTTTCCAGTTTCCACTGATCAGCAGGATGGGTTCAGCTCTGATTCCAGTTGGTAATGCAGTATGATATTATTTATTATTGAGATATTATTATTAATTGTTGTGATGATTATTAATTTATATGTTGCATGATAATATTTGCTTATTATTCAAGAGATACAGTGTATATTGCACTTTGCAAAACTATATGCTATAATCAGAAAATCAGAATCAGAATTTTGTCATTCAGTTTTTTAAAATAGCTATGTTCTAATTAAAATAGGCTTTTATAGCAGGTAAATGTTTTTTTTGTATTATACACTTATAGTGCATACAAACCCAGCCACAGGGGATGCACAAACCAGTGTGTTTCTTTGTGCCGGTCCCAAGCCCGGATAAATGGGGAGGGTTACGTCAGGAAGGGCAAATCAATTTGCTGACAACAATACAAATTTCCATACCGGATCGGTCGAGCCCTGGGTTAACAACGACTGCCACCAGCACTGTTAGCCAACAGGGTGCTGGCGGAAATTGGGCTACTGTTGGCAGAAGGAGAAGAAGAGGGGGCAGACGTGTCTGGAGGCAGGAGGAGAGGAGGACAGTAAAGAGAGTGGAACTGGGGTAGGAACTTTGAATGTTGGAAACGTACTCACAAGCGAGGAGTGTGTTGAGCAGATGGAAAGAGTACTTTGAGAGGCAGGTTGAGGAGACCCTGGAGAGGTGGAGATATGCTCTAGAGAGGAGAGGAATGAAGGTCAATAGAAACAAGACAGAATACATGTTTATAAATGAGAGGGAGGTCAGTGGAATTGTGAGGATGCAGGGAGTAGAGTTGGCGAAGATGGATGAGTTTAAATACTTGGGATCAACAGTACAGAGTAATGGGGATTGTGTAAGAGAGGTGAAAAAGAGAGTGCAGGCAGGATGGAATGGGTGGAGAAGAGTGTCTGGAGTAATTTGTGACAGATGGGTATCAGCAAGAGTGAAAGGGAAGGTCTACAGGACAGTAGTGAGACCAGCTATGTTATATGGGTTGGAGGCGGTGGCACATCTTGGTCTGTCACACCCACCACCTGCATGTCCTCTCTCACCACATCCATAAATCTTCTCTTAGGCCCTCCTCTTTTCCTCTGGCCTGGCAGCTCCATTTTTAACATCCTTTTCCTAATATACCCCACATCTCTCTTCTGCACATGTCCAAACCAAGGTTATTATAGTTTTGCCTTTTTATATTAGTTTCTATTTCTATATTTTTTCTGACCTTACTTGGAAATTCAGTTTTGTTTTAGTTTTCCTTCATAGTGTATTTTTAGTTTTAGTTTTTATTTCACAGAGATATTTTATAGATATTATTATATATTATATATCTATTATTTACATCTATTAGTTTTAGTTTTAGTTTTAGTAATTATGGCATGGAGCTCCTTAGGAGTTTAGTTTTGTGTCACAATCAGACAGAACTGTACACTTAAAAGTTTTTAATACAAGTATAATGTTAGTGGAAGCTTACTACACTACATGGTTTAATATCTGGTTTTGTTTTTGTTTGATAAAAACATGCATAATGAAAACTAGATACTGAATATGAACAATTATACACAATTTTATAATTTTTAAAATATTTTGTCATGAAAATCACAGGGGCTTAGGAAGAATAGGGCTCATAGGCTTGAGTCAGTATGCAGACCCCACCTAGCTGTATTGAGGGAAACAAAGAAAAACAAGCATGTAGTGTCAAGGTTAGGACTTGAATAGCCCAACATAAAGGACAGTAAACCCATAATGAGCAGAGCAAGAGCAGGTAATAGGAGTACGGACAGGCATAAAAGGACAGAGACAGCATCTGAGATTAAGAACAATATATCCATCCATCCATTATCCAACCCGCTATATCCTAACTACAGGGTCATGGGGGCCTGCTGGAGCCAATCCCAGCCAACACAGGGCACAAGGAAGGAAACAAACCCTGGGCAGAGCACCAGCCCACCACAGGGCGTGCACACACACATGAAGCACACACTAGGGACAATTTAGAATCGCCAATGCACCCAACCTGCATGTCTTTGGACTGTGGGAGGAAACCCACACAGGAAACCCACACAGACACGGGGAGAACATGCAAACTCCATGCAGAGAGGACCCAGGAAGCGAACCTGGGTCTCCTAACTGCGAGGCAGCAGTGCTACCCACTGCGCCACTGTGCCACCAAGAACAATAAATACATTATCTAAACCTGTTTATCCAGAGCAGGATCGCAGGAAACCTGGTGCCTACCGCAGCAGGTTTGGATGTAAGGCAGGAAAACTCCCTGGTATGCAATATGTATTATAGGGCATAAGAACAAAATGAATATAATATTTCAACTATCTATTTTGAGAGAGAGAAAAAAACATTGGAAAAAGGGAGACAAATATTTTAAAATATAATTCTGCTAATGGATTACTTTCACAATATCAGGTATTTTGAGTTGTGAATATGAACTAAAAAAGATAAATTAATAAATATAGAATAATATAAAAACCCATTAGTATGTTTAGTTTTTCATCACTTGGCAGACTCTTTTCGCCTACCTACCTTTGTTTGTATTACTTCATTGTTAAACGATGTTTTTAAAGCAAATGTGATTGTTCAGCAACGATATGCTGATCTTGTATGATGACTTAATCAGTCTTTCGATTGGTGCCGTTTTATTTTCAAAAACTGGGACTGGTCTCCCCTTAACTTTCTTGTATAGTCAGATATGGGGATGGATATTTGAGGAGTAAACCGCAAGACAATGATTATATTTTTATATAATGTACATTAAGGAACCATCAACAACAAATCAAATCAAATGAATAATATATTAAACAATTATTATAAAAGTAAAGTTGAATAAATCGGACTCTGCTGCTGCATGAATAAAACAAATAAATCGTGTATGTGTTCAAGTAAAGTACCACTTGTGGGTGATGGATTTGGCCCAAAAGTTAATACAGATCTACAATTGTGGTATAACAACCACATGCCAAATTTCATCCATCTATCTAGTTGCATTTTTGAGTTATTGTGTTTACACACACGCGCACACACACAATTCCAAAAAACTGTATTTTTGGACTCTGGGAGGTCTATAACGTCAAGATTTATCAAAAAATCGAGCTCAAATTTTTTCATGATTACTATACTTTCTCTATACTTCATATATGAGAAAGTAAAAAACAATTTCCTCTGTGCGACGTGGCAGGTGAATTGCTGTCAACAAAAAGCAGTCACTATAGAAATAAACTGAAACGCTACTCACTTGTGATTTTTCTGTCCATATGGTAAAGGTTTTGTTGAGCAGCACATTCTGATTTCAGCCATTTGAATTACATCTTGATATACAACAAGTGCAAAGAAAGTGGCACATAAATCGCTTTCTCTTTCAGATTGCTCTGTCACCACAAATGCTGTATGAACACTTGCCCTCCATCAACAGCTGCTGTTCACTGGATGAAAATGTGCAGGTGGCTCGTGGTGGATGACTTTCTGTTTTACAGTTAAATGAAAACTAAAAATATTTTAATAAATTATTATTTTATTTCAGTTAGTCTTTCCAGCTACTTTAATAGTTTCGTTTAGTTTTAGTTTTTCATTTCGGTTTTGTTAATTATTTTATTACAGTTTACGAAAATGTTTTTTTTAATAATAGTTTCAGTTTTGATTTTAGTTTTCGTTAACTATAATAACCTTGGTCCAAACCAACACAATCTTACCTCCCTGACTTTGTCTCCCAACCGTCCAACTTGAGCTGACCCTCTAATGTACTCATTTCTAATCCTATCCATCCTCGTCACACCCAGTGCAAATCTTGGCATCTTTAACTCTGCTACCTCCAGCTCTGTCTCCTGCTTTCTGGTCAGTGCCACAGTCTTCAACCCATAACTGGTCTCACTACCGTCCTGTAGCTCTTCCCTTTCACTCTTTCTGATACCCATCTGTCACAAATTACTCCTGACACTCTTCTCCACCCATTCCACCCTGCCTGCACTCTTTTTCACCAAGTATTTAAACTTGTCCACCTTTGCCAACTCTACTCTTCCTCAACATTCCACTGACCTTCCTCTAATTCACACACATGTATTCTGTCTTGTTCCTACTGACCTTCATTCCTCTCTAAAGCATATTTCCACCTCTCCAGGGTCTCCTCAACCTTGTCCCGCATCTATGTGCACAACAGAATTTATTGCATTTGTCAGTCAGCAAAGCCTGAGCAGTGGTTATATACCTTCAAATGAAAACCCAGGTGATTATGCGTCTAGGTCCATTGGTGCATCACATTTGGCAGAGACAATATGGTTTACTGGACCAGCTTTTCTATACAAGCACCAAGAAAATCAACAAGAGACATCAGTGTTTTTTGAATTTCTGAACCCTGACAAGGAAACTGAAATACAGCAAACAGTTACAAACTGTGCTACTCGCATTCGAATAAAAGAAGGGCTGACCACCGACTGGTCTTCCTGAAACTCGTTAGTCAGAGCTATAGCCCTCTTTATCCACATTGCTTACTCCTACAATGCAGCTCAAAACTTAACTGAATGCAGAGGCTGCCACTACTGCTTTAAAGCATGTACTGTACACCTGATGAACTTTCTCGGGCTTCAAATACCAAACTTAAGTTAGTCCATACTGAAGCTTATATGAAGGAGCTACATTTGCCTGATAATTGGAAAACTGTAGATAAAAACACTTCACTTTTTAAACCTGACCCCAAAGTGGTTGAAGGCCTTATCAGGATTGGAGGTCGACTTAAAAATGTGCAACTGGAGAGTGGTGAAAAGTATACACTGACCTTACCTAGACACCATCATATTTCTATCTTGCTAGTACGCTACAATCACGTACATGTGAAACATCAGGGATGTCACTTTACAGAGGGATCTCCTAGAGCCACACCCCCAAGACATCTCTGACAGCCTGAGAGGGCATTGTCTCCATTTATATCCCCTCTTCTGACACTCAAAACATTTACTTTCTGGAGCAAATTGCTTTTCCCATTGTTTAAAATATCCATGAAACTTAATTGTTTCTGGATGTTGGGCTCTTGGTTGCATTTGTAATAAATATTGGCTTCTGGATTCACAACAGTTTTGCTTCTCATCAGGGTTTTCCAACTCTTCAAAGTTTGCCACTATTTATAGGGGTAGCAGGAGGTAGAGACCACCTGTTATGTGGCTTAACACTAGAATCCCTGAAGCCGAAACAACTTGTAATCCCAGGCCACTTTAAATTCCTTTGCACCTCTTCTCATCAGCGTCTTTTGCAAATGTGTCGATCAGTACAAGCAGCAAGCAGTCTGCTAACCCATCCCCCCACTGACGGAGCGGAGTACAATGCAAAATTCTCAGAGCCCAAGTCTCTTTATCTGGCAGTGAGGTGCCTGGTGTTGTATAGGGTAAGTAACATCATTATTTGGAATGCATGCATTTCATGTGTGTTCCGTGACTGCAACGATTTGTGTAAGTGTAGGATGAAAGGAAATGTGAGGCAAGAAATGCTGAACATATACCTAAAGCAGAAATTTTTCCATGTTATACTAATAATGACGTGAAGTGTATAATGTGTGAAGACCTTGTCCAAATATTAAATAAATAAGTACGCTTTTTATTCAAGAATATAACCAAAGAAAAAAAATCATTCGATATACATGTTGCTGTCAATGAGTTAAAAACCCAAGCTCAAATGTCAATTTACAGGAAGTTGATATATATTCTTGAATGGTGTAGAGGTAAGAACTGCTGCCTTGTATCTCAAAGGTTCTGGGTTTGAGGCCAGGTGCTCCAGCGTTTTGAGTAGTGAGCTGCTATTATTATCATTATTACTGTAATATAATAAAACATACATTTGATTTGAATCTGTAACACCCGGTGTACATTTTGGCTACTTGTAATAGTTGGTACTTGTTTTTTATTATTCAGTTTTATTCTGTCGGTGACGTTCACGTGGTACATCGAACTTGCTACTTCCTCTCTGAGTTGATGGCATTTATCTCCCAGAGCAGCCCCTCACTGTCTTTTCCTCTTCTGACCTTTTTTGAATGCATATACTGCTGTTATTAACACTGAGTCCCTGTGTCTGCCTCCCCTCTGTTGGATGTAGAGTGAATTTGACACTGAATTCCATTCTTTTTATCTGACATGGCCTCCTCTCCCTGAGGTCTGAGGCTGAGGCATCAGAAAGCTAGCCATAATACATGCCATAACACGTTTTGTTTCTCTAGGAACTGCAGCTACTCGGTTCCCTTCATGCACATCCAGGAGCACTTCACTCTGCATTCCACTATGGCTTACGGTACAAGAAATACTTACTTGTACAGCCAAATTAGACCTGACCCTATGCTCAGTTGTCTCAGGTTGACTTCCCCTGATTCCAGTGGTGCTTTATCCTTCATCTCTATAACTTGTACAGCATTCTCTGTTGAATCTTGCAGCAGGGTGTGCAGTGGCTGCAGCAGCATTTCCAATTTTCCACTGAACATTATAGTGTTTGGTTATTTCTGATGAACCATCTGTAGTTCAGAGCTTCTCGCCTAGCATGAAAAGGCTAAGTGACTTTTACATCTGTTACTAAATTTGAAGGCACGCTTGCCATTCGCGTATGCCCTGCTGAGTTCCGTGGAGGTTCTGGAGTTTGGAGGCTATCACAAAGATCTATTTAGTCTGTAAAAAAAAATCCAGACTTTTTTCCAGCTAAATTTTTTCTCTATGTGGGATCAAAGAGTATCACTCACCGGCATATTCCTTGCGTCATTTTCCACAATGCAGTTCTTTCACGTTCAGTTTCAAGTCCAGGTCACCATCTTCCTCCACCTGGGATGTCTTGCGATCCAACCCTGTTCTTGGCCAATTGGGTGCCAATATTGTAACTGCCGCTTCAATGCATTGTGGTTGTCTTGCCTTGAGGCAGAGCAATGTAGGAGACTGCAAGCCTCAGACTTTGTATTTACGATTTAAGAATGCGGAATTCCTACTCAATGTTTCATCAGCCGTTCAAACTCATGACTGGACATACCTTGGCATAGGTTTCATCTCTGACGGTGGCCTTAAGGATGTCAAGAAGCACAACCTCAGTTGTCCAAAGCAAGGCCAGTTTCCATCAATTTTCTCTATCTAGGCAATTAAATGGGCACATGACACCTGTAGAAGTCTTGCTCCTCTTAGGTTTACAACCTGCTTTGTCTGCTTCCTTCTCCATTGAAAAGAGTGTCACAGTTACATTTGCTTGTACCTAAACAGTTGGTCTGGGTTTAGCCATAACTGACTCCTTAATACAGGTCCTTGCCAGCAGATGGACAGGAATCGTGTATCAATGTTGACCACTAGGGAGTGTCATAGTACCCAAATATCCAGACACAAGTTCACAGACACAAGTCTGGGTTTAAATGAATGATTTATTTCAATCAAATGCCTTTCATACAGGCATGTCAAATTTGAAATACAATTAAAGATTCTCTTTCCTCTTTTACTCCACTTCTCCCAAGTGAGCTTTGTCCTTATTTATCCAACTCCAATTTGCCTCGGTGAAGCAGAGCAGCTTCCTTTATACTAGACATGGGGGTATTTCTGGTGCTACCATATTGCACCCAGGAAACACTTCCAGGTCAGGCTGAATCTCTCCTAGCAGCACCCAATGACCCCAACAGGGCTGCCCACTAACACTACAACTTCCATGCAACCAACCAGGAGTCATAACAGAAGAACACCACCACCCAGTGTAATGGGGGAACACATAGCCCTGGGAGGCTGTCTCCCTCTGTCCTTCCCTTATAATGGCCTCCTGGTTGGGATGCCCATCCATCCTTCTACTTCTGTTTAACACTAGAATTACCAAAGCCTACGAAAAAACTCTTAGATTCGTCCCAACTTAAAACTCTTCACACTTTTCCGCCAGCGTCTTTTGTCCTGTAAATGTGTCGATAAGCAGTAAGCAGCCTACTATCACATCCCCCACACCGCCGCACAGTTTTCTCAGCTCAAGTCTGTTTACCTGCGTGTCAGTTGCTTAGAGTTGTATAGAGTGAGAAGTCAAGAAAAATGACACCTTTTATAAATACTATATGGTTATTTGGAACACATGCATTTCATGTGTGTTTCGTGTCTACAACAATCTATGTAAACACATCGTTAAAACAGAAACATTTTTCATGTTTTAGTAATAATTGACAAAATGTAGACATGAAGTGTAAAGCCTGAATGTGTTAAGCCTGAAGTCCAAATATGAAATAAACACTTTCACAAAAGGTATAAATATAACAGAACAAATGTGCTTCTATTCAAGAATATAACTACAGAAAAGAACCCGTGTTAGGGTGAGACATTCACACCCCTTTGATACGACCGCTTCGGTGGCGCAACGGTATCGACTGTTGACTGGTAATCAAAACTTAACGGGTTCGACCCTGGATGAGTCTGTTTTGAGAAGTGAGCTGCTCTTATTCTTACTATTTTAGAATAAAAACATACATTTGATTTGAATCTGTAACAGCCGGTGTAAATTTGTGGTACTTGTAAAGGTTAGCTTTGTTTTTTTTTTTTTTTTTAATTTTTTTTTTTATTCAGTTTTATTTTCTCAGTCACATTGACGATCCCACCCCCTGATCTGAAACTGCTGTTTTCACATAAAGACGTGCTATAACATGATGACGACGGTTTTACATCGGAGAAAGAATGCATGTCGCACTTTTTCCGTCGCTGTACTTTGTATATGTACACGGAAAGCTCTGCAGTCTACTTGTGACTTTAAGCTGTAGGAAAATAAGTAAATAAATCAAGGTAAATAGGTAAACAACATTCGATCTGGCTGTTATATACAAAATACAGCGACGGCGGCTTCCACCTTCAGCTATAGACTCTTCAGTATGCAATTAACTCTCCACACTAGTGTTTAGATCTGGTCTATCATTCAGAGCAGTAACAAGCAATGAGTGTATTGCTGTCAACAATATGGTGGCGCCCATGAATTGCAAACAAAATAGTAACATAGTGACATCACAAACATGGTGATAAATATAGAAAAAAATCAAACCATAGAAAATGACAAAACCTTAACAGTGGATTTTCAAAATTAAATATAGCTAATCACACAGAGAAAGTAATCAAAACTACACATTGTTATTTTTAGGTGGAACATACTGTATTTTCCATAATGTATCACTGGTACACTGGCAATTTCTTTGTTTATTTGTAGGGATGACCAAGAAAGAGATTTTAATGCTGATGCTGATAAAACATGGAAGATAACCCATGCTGAGAAAGTAAGAACTTTCAAATTACGTAAGAAACTTGACCAACTTGATTCTATGAGACAGCAGAAGGATCATGATCTTCTTAAAGTAAGGTACGCATAGTGAACTCGTGTTTTCTTATTTTTGCAATCTTAAAATTATGTAATGTTTATGTTGGTATCCTTTTTTATTTTCTTGTGGGTGCTTTCTATTTCTTTGTGCTTGTTTCTCTTCCTAACATTGGTAATATTTTTTTGGAATGAGTTTGTGAAATTTTGTGCTAAATGTGTTAAATATTTTGGCAACTCTAATGTTTTTAAACTTTTAAATTTTACTGTAAGCATTGTTCTTCAAAAAAAAAATCTGATTCTTCAACTTTTCTATTTTGGGGTTTTATGTGATGCATGCTGCTAATGGCCCCTTAGTTCTGCATCTGTTTGCGTGCTTTCCACCTTTTGCTCACCACCGATTGCCTTTGATGTCTAAATGTTTTCAAAACGTCATATAAGATTTAGCTTACCTTGGTGCATCTGTTCTTGACTACGTTGCAAAGTAGAACTTGTCCCATTCTTAGCAGTCTGGGTAAAAAGATACCCTGACCTGAAGGCAGTGCAGAGAAAGATCTCCAATTTCTCCCCTCATGGCTCCTTTGAGGAGAAAAAAATTGTTGAGGACCAGGGGCCCCATGTATAAAAACGGTGTGTACGCACAGAAATGTTGTGTAAGAACGTTTCCACGTTCAAATTGTGATGTATAAAACCTACACTTGGTGTAAAGCCACGCACATTTCCACGGTACCTCATACCCTGTCGTACACAAGTTCTTCGTTAGGTTTTGCAGACTGCCGGCACTCAGCGACAAAGCAGTGCTACTGTTCCTGTGTGGTTACCCTTTCTTAGATCCACATCCACGACGGCGGCTCAAGTGCTCCTTGTAGAACTGTTTGTACTTGCAAGTTACCGTGAGGTAATTGTACTTATGATACAGTTATAATATTGCACATCCTGAGCCACTTTATAAAGCGTGTATTTACTGTACATATGATGACGATATCATTTTTAAGATGAAATGCAGCCAAATATGTTGATTATATTATACAGATAAAACTTCAACTTTAACTACACGGTGCTGCAGCACTAGCGAGCTTGATCTTTGTACAGTTTGTTCCTTCCTCACGCTGAATTGTGAATTTCCCCTTGGGATTAATAAAGTATCTATCTATCTATCTATCTATCTATCTATCTATCTATCTATCTATCTATCTATCTATCTATCTATCTATCTATCTATCTATCTATCTATCTATCTATCTATCTATCTATCTATCTATCTATCTATCTATCTATCTATCGATCGCTGTTTTCGTGCTGTGGCTGGCGCGACACTGGAAGGATAGATGGATAGAATAATTAAACATTACGAAGATATTTCGATGTTCCTTAAACGTTTTGAAGAATCGGCGTTCTAAGCTTACAGATGGCTTAACGTCTATTACAGAGCTGATTGTGTGGTGATTGGGTATTTGGAGAAAGAAAAGTAAGGAGCATTTCATTGACGGTCGCGCATGGCGCAACAAGCATCTTGCTGTAAGACATGAACAATCACTGCGCCACCGTGTTCCCGTTTAATAACATGCTTTAACTCATATCATCATGAAAATTATATCACGTATACTTCAGTATTTTAATTACTCAGAGAGCTGTAATATTACAAACGTAATGGATTCTGTGTCCTGTCGGAGGAAGAGCACGTAGTGATTCAGGCACATAGAGCACATATAAGATCAAATACAAAACAAAGCATTTAACGTGCTACTTTAGTTACGATGGGATTTGAGAAACTAGTAAATTAAACGATTTTAAGATGAAATTTATGATGTTCTACTTTAATGACAAAGTAAACTACGTGATTAAAGTTGAAATTTTGAGATTAAAGTTGACATTTCGTGCTTTTTTCACACTGTGTGCCTTTTTTTTCACATACCCTAATAAGCTTTCATATGACACTCAGACGGTGGGCTACGACTCGCCTTTTCACGCCGACTTTGATATGTGACAACTTTTTTATTTCGGCACTGTGCGACTTTGTGAACTTGAGCTTTCGAGTTTTTCCGACACGCTATGTCACTCGATCAACTTCCTTTTGTTGCTTATATAACTGTTTAAACCAACAAATAGTATGTTTTTCTTTGCCTCCATTTGGTATTCGCTGAAATTCTTCTATTTTTCCTTGTACCTGTGCCATTGCCTTTTCACAGAACGCTGGGCTTAAGGGCTATTTATATTGATTTGCATATTCAAAGAAGCGTAATTCTGGGAAGAGTTGGGGCAGGACAGCAAGCGCGTGCACGTCCGTTTATTTCACGCTGAGCGGGATTTATGTAGTGGAAGAATGCGGAAGTTGGCGAGCGCACAGATTCCTGCATCTGGATTTTTCTGTGCGTAAGCACATTTCGGCTTTTGTGCTTACGTCATGTTATAGTGCGAATTCTATGCACGGTGTTATGCATGAGGCCCCAGGTGAACTCTTTACCAGTTATCTTTCAGCAGAGCTAAGCTCTAGTCTGATATGAATGCCTTAAGGACTGACATCAAGATGATACAGAAGGATGTAGTATCTGTTTATCTCCTTAGCGTTACATTTTTTTCTCAAAAAAACGTAAATTTCTTATTGAATCTCATCTTTCTACTGTAACGTGCAAAACACTTAAAGTACAAAGACATAAGTGCAGAAAGTATAGTAATGATAATATGAACACACGTGCGAGTGACTTTCAGATTTACCAGAATCACTTTTGGTTTCACTGTCCATTTCAATTTCACTTCCTGAAGACAAATTCACCTCATCATCAATGCTAATGAAAGGCTTTTCTTACAAGATGCCATTATGAGGCTAGGAGAAGACATGTCTACAGCATTGCCAGGGTAACGCTTGGGCCTGATGTTTAAGTTACAAACGCCTATATCATTGCACGAGTAAGACTTGGTGCTAACGATGTTGGCACTTTTACAGCTCAAGTAATCCTCGGGTCTTATGCAAGATGCATCTATACCATTGCCTGACTGGCACTCGGAAATAACACTAAGGAGGTTAAAGCAATAGCTGAACCCCATACTGTGGAAATCACTGTCATCAGTGGGGAAGTTGAATCTCTGTCAGGAAAGTTTACTAAGATGAAAGGTTGTCAGTGCCGTATAACTTTAGACTTGTCGGAATAAGGATTGGTATAGAAGGTGTGGTAGAAAGTTAACTCTCTATTATTAAAAAAAAAAAAAAACTTGGGATGAGACGTGATCTTTTGAAGAGAGACGGAGACACTGTCCCGCGAGACAGACAAGTCACGTCAACTTTTGGAAGCAAGGCCTGTGATACATATGCAGAGCAGTTTAAAGATAATGGAAGTAGGAAAATTAGAAAGTCTCAAAAAAAGAGAGTAAAAAAGAGATTGAATAGTGTTTGAGAATGTCTGGGGGAGAAGAGAGACAAAGCAGTGACTTTAAAATGTTTGAAGCGCTGCACGAAATGCAGATCACACGGCACAGGAGCAGCAGCAAGCCAGCAGCTGATCAAGCAAAGAGGAGGTAAAAAAAAAAAACTGTATTTGTTTCCCATTGTATCACCATTTTAAGAGGGGTTTCGGAGGAGCAAAGCGTCTCCTTGGGGTGCGTTCAGCCCCCCTCTTCACAACGGCGCGTAGCCATAGAGTAAAGATCGCATTAGCGCAAACAAACAGAAAATATTATTCGGTGAAATAACGGAACAGTGAAAAGAGATTGAATTGTGTTTGAGGATTTCTGGGGAGAAGAGAGACAAGGCAGTGACTTTAAAATGTTTGAAGTGCTGTACGAAATGCAGATCACGCCACACAGGAGCAGCAGCAAGCCAGCAGCTGATCGAGCAAAGAAAAGGTTATAAAAACCAACTGTTATTTGATTCCCATTGTATCACTGTTAAAGAGGGGTTTTGGACGAGCGACCTTGTCTCTTTTGGGGTGCGTTCAGTCCCCCTCTTTGCAACGGAGCATAGCACTTTACGGGGGGGGTGGGGGTGGTTTTGGCGAGCAATCTTATTAAAGAAAGAAACATCATCTAACAGGACAAATCAGTAATTGGGCAGGGGAAAAGACATTCATTGTATCTTTTAATTACTCCTCGGCAAAATTCCTTAGAGGAAGCATTCTTCAGTAGCAGTCTGTTACAGCATTGTCAAAATGATCAGAGAAACAAAGATTTGAGGTTCATTTTATAAACTATTGAATTTATATAGTGTCAATCATTGTTTAAATGTACAATGGTTGGTTTGTTGGTTTACACCCAAATGACTTATATAAAATAAGAGTCTACTAGCCGACGCCCGCCATAGCATACGGCGATGTAAGAATAGGAACGGAAAACGGTGAGGAAGGAATTCAGAAATCAAGAAGAAATAAAAACTTCTTGAACGACACAGTTGTGAATAGGTGTTTTGGTGGAGACGACAGATAACGAGTCGAAAGATCTAACCCTAGAAAACAATAACAATCCCAAAAAGATGTTGTTGTAGAATGTCTCTAAGTAATTCCTTAAGCTTAATCCAAAAGACTCATACTACAATATCAGGTCTGTGCTCTGGTCTTTGGGTATCCGGCAGTGCATTTAGAATTTCCGGCCAAGCAGGATTACATGTGAAAGTGATAAATAAATCAGGCTTTCCGAATTTACGTACTATTTCCATGGCATCCTGATAGTTTTGTTGCATGTATCTTGGACTTCCTGGAAAAGTGGACAGTAATATGATCATTTTGCCTATACGTACGTTGTTGTTTTCACCTGTGGAAAGCATACCCCCGGACACAGACAGACAGACACCAGAATATCCAAAACACACTTCTATATTTCTTCAAAGCACCACAATGCCTTCCTCGAACACTCTTTTTCTCCTTTCTTTCTTTTCTCTTTCTCTTTCCAACCTCCACTCCTCTTCTCACAAGCTTCGTCTCCTTCCTCCCAACTCTGGCTCTGCTTCTGGAAGGAGGTGATCCCTTTTCTACCGACCCGGATGAGCTCCAGGTGCTCCCCCTGATGACACTTCCTGGTGTGGCGGAAGTGTCAAGAGAGCCCCCGGAAGCACTCCAGGTTACCCTGGGAATTCTTCTGGCAACACTTCCTGGTGTGGCGGAAGTGCTGCCATCTAGGACCTCACAGCTGTCTGGGCGCCCCCAGGCGGTGGGCACATCCTCCGGTAGGGATGAGTGTCCCAGCTCCGGTCCAGTGGCCCATAAGCAGACCTGGGCGGCTGCCCCCTCATGGCCCAGGGGATGTATTGTCCATCACGGGGACCGTCCAGGCGTCCTGGCTGGGTAGAGTCCCCATCCATCTGGGACATTGTCCCAGCACCAGCTGAAGCCTGTACGGCAAAGGGGCCCATCCCGCGAGGGCTGTGTGTTTCCCATGGTGGGGTGCCGGCATATCATCGTCCACGGTCCGGTCCTGCAAAACATAAACGAGAGGCGGAGATGTCGTCCCGACGCCGCCTACTGGCGTACGGACAATGCCTCCACAGACGACCGGCCCCATGGCACTTGTAACACCGGCGGACTCCCTGCCGTTCCGGTGCCCTCCGGACCTGAAAACAAGACGGGAATGCCCGTGCCTGTGTCTCCTCAGCTAGTTTTGGGGTTGCTCTCCATCGAGGTGGAGAGAGCTCTCTCACCACCTGCGAGCTCTCTGGCCCTCGCTTCTTTCTGTCGGGAGACCCCCTCCTTCTTTCTCCGGGGCCTCCCGTTACTCTGGGGTGCTGCAACAGCCTGGATCCCCTTATGGGACAAAGAGGGACCCCGTGCTGTTTGCACTCCTCTTGAACGGGTTCCGAGCGCTGCAGCTTCTTGGAGCAGGGCGGTTTGGGTGCCGACACATACAAGCCGGCACCATCCCCCCGTCTCTTCTCCCACTGCTTGCTCAGTACTCGTCCCCCGATCTACTGTAGGACACCCTGCTAGTCGACTCCGGTCACTTACGTCACGGGTCCCTTCGCTAGGGCTTCCCCTTTCCTTTACGGTGCCGGTAGTACTTACCTGCACTGCATCACTGCTCGGGCTAGAGAATCCCATGGTGTATCCCCCCACTCCTTTATTGTCGTCAGGGAAGCCTCCGTTTTCTTCTCCAGCCCGTTGATCACCTCTCGCATCAAGTGCAGGACCTGAAACAGCGACTGTACGGGTCGAAGGGCTTCCTCCAACTCTCGTACAGCCGCCAGCAAAACCAAAACATCAGCCGAGGCGGAACTTACAGTTTGTTCACTTTTCCCATCCGGCTGGGAGCCATGGAGCTCCTGCGCCTGCTCAGTTGGGTCTTCGACCGTCCCAGAATTGACGTTCGTTAGTCCCACCTTTGACCACTCACTGGCGGGGACACAACACACTCCGTCCAATCCTGTGCTTGTCCCCATCCATCTGGGACACAGCGTTTGCTTGCAGTGTGTCTGATAGTCATTTGTATTATTCCACGTGCAGATCTTGTTGTAATTGATCTTGATGTAATCTGAGATAGTTGAGAAGCTAATCTGTATGCGTAAATTTGGCATTGAGTAAGCTTTATTCGCTTGGCAGTCCTTTTATCGGGAACATGTTGTAAATCTTTGTGCCAGCCAATGTCTCCGTAAGAGAATTAAAGTGGGTAAACCATAGGATCGCAATTCATACTGAGTGTGGAAATCTGATTTAAAGGAGTTGCCTATGGGATAGATGCAAATATCCCTTTTGGCAGGCGGTTCGCCATCTTCTTCGACAAAAATCGCTGCAACATGGGTGTGACATGTCGGGGCATTGTATTGGCGTAAATCCTGCCTAAGGTTTTCCTTGAAAACCATTCGTACAGATGCTGTTGGATTGGACTGAGCGATTTCATGCATGTCTTTGTATGATTTAGTGAAGGGGTTGATGGTTCTGAGCATGGAATCTAGCTGGAGAAGTAAATTTTCGCTGCATGCAGAGTTTGCTTTATTTTGTAAGCGTACTTCAGTAGCTTGTGCTGTATCAAAAACATACAACTGTCCAGGCAGTGTGGGGAAGGGTTTGGAAGAGGACAAATAGGAATCGAGAAATGCCGTTTTGGCTGCGTGTGGGTGGGACCGGTTTTGAAGAGGAGCCACAGGCAGCGTGGGGAAGGGTTTGGAAGAGGGCAAATAGGAATTGAGAAATGCCGTGTCGGCTGTGTGTGGGCGGGACCGGTTCTGAAGTGGAAGCAGGATGAACCAGAAGAGAAATATATATAAGAGATTATATTCTGGTGGTTCTTATACCTTTTGAGATGAGCTACCACCCTTGAAATTTCCGTGCATATAACAACTGTCCATTCTGGTTGTTTACAGGACATCTGCTGATTTCTTAGTTATCTCTTAGTCATCTTTCAGTACATTTTGTTGTTTACTTGACCTTTATCTGGTTTTCCAGCATTTATGAACCCTTTATGCTATTTCATAAGGTGAATGCTGTATTACCCTAAAATTATTCTTCCGCAAAGGAAAAATATATGCTGACATTCCTTTGTCAGCTCTTCCTGCTCTTTATTCCTTTGAGTCCATTACAGAGAGGGCACAGAAGGCCAATAGTGCACAGGTTAACAAATCTTGCCCTCCCGCTATTATAATGTGGTTTGTTAATTATCAAGACTGTCTGACAGTTAATCGAGAGGCAAGAAAATTTCAGGAGCTCTCCTTTGAAGGTCATAAAATTTGCTAAAATAGCTGCTGCAAGATGGCAATGAACGTGTTGATCAGAAAGTGTGAAAGAGTTAGGAGTTGACCCTTTTTTGGTTTTTACTGCGTGTCTCAAGCTCGCTTTTGAAAGTCAGCATACAGTTAGGTCCATAAATATTTGGACAGAGACAACGTTTTTCTAATTTTGGTTCTGTACATTACCACAATGAATTTTAAATGAAACAACTCAGATGCAGTTGAATTGTAGACTTTCAGCTTTAATTCAGTGGGGTAAACAAAACGATTGCATGAAAATGTGAGGCAACTAAAGCATTTTTTAACACAATCCCTTCATTTCAGGGGCTCAAAAGTAATTGGACAAATTAAATAACTGGAAATAAAATGTTAATTTCTAATACTTGGTTGAAACCCCTTTGCTGGCAATGACAGCCTGAAGTCTTGAACTCATGGACATCACCAGCTGCTGGGTTTCCTCCTTTTTAATGCTCTGCCAGGACTTTACGGCAGCGGCTTTCAGTTGCCGTTTGTTTGTGGGCCTGTCTGTCTGAAGTTTAGTCTTCAACAAGTGAAATACATGCTCAATTGGGTTTAAGATCAGGTGACTGACTTGGCCATTCAAGAATTTTCCACTTCTTTGCTTTAATAAACTCCTGGGTTGCTATGGCTATATGTTTTGTGTCATTGTCCATCTGTATCATGAAACACCGCCCAATCAATTTGACTGCATTTAGCTGGATTTGAGCAGACAGTATGTCTCTGAACATCTCAGAATTCATTCGGCTGCTTCTGTCACATCATCAATAAACACTAGTGTCCCAGTGCCACTGCAGCCATGCACGCCCAAGCCATCACACTGCCTCCACTGTGTTTTACAGATGATGTGGTATGCTTTGGATAATGAGCTGTTCCACGCCTTCTCCACACTTTTTTCTTGCCATCATTCTGGTAGAGGTTGATCTTGGTTTCATCTGTCCAAAGAATGTTTTTCCAGAACTGTGCTGGCTCTTTTAGATGTTCTTTAGCAAAGTCTAATCTACCCTTTCTATTCTTGAGGCTTATGAGTGGCTTGCACCTTGCAGTGCACCCTCTGTATTTACTTTCATGCAGTCTTCTCTTTATGGTAGACTTGGATATCGATACGCCTACCCCCTGGAGAGTGTTGTTCACTTGGTTGGCTGTTGTGAAGGGGTTTCTCTTCACCATGGAAATGATTCTGCGATCATCCACCACTGTTGTCTTCCGTGGACGTTCAGGTCTTTTTGCGTTACTGAGTTCACCAGTACTTGCTTTCTTTCTCAGGATGTACCAAACTGTAGATTTTGCCACTCGTAATATTGTAGCAATTTCTCGGATGGGTTTTTTCTGTTTTTGCACCTTAAGGATGGCTTCTTTCACCTGCATGGAGAGCTCCTTTGACCACATGTTGTCTGTTCACATCAAAATCTTCCACATGCAAGCACCACATCTCAAATCAACTCCAGGCCTTTTATCTGCTTAATTGATAATGACATAACGATGGACTTACCCACACCTGCCCATGAAATAGCCTTTGAGTCAATTGTCCAATTACTTTTGAGCCCCAGAAATGAAGGGATTGTGTTAAAAAAATGCTTTAGTTGCCTCACATTTTTATGCAATCGTTTTGTTCACCCCACTGCATTAAAGCTGAAAGTCTGCACTTCAACTGCATCTGAGTTGTTTCATTTAAAATTCATTGTGGTAATGTACAGAACCAAAATTAGAAAAAAGTTGTCTCTGTCCAAATATTTATGGACCTAACTGTAGATTTTGCAACACTCTGTCCGAGGTGAGCAAAGTGTTAGGTAACTTCGACTCGCTTAGCACATTTCCTCTGTGACAATTCGCTCAATATCTGCACCCTTTACTTCATTTTTCTTTATCTTTTTATTGAGTGGGGTGAGTGGATACAGGCACGCAGCTGTTTGTGGTTTGGTAACGGGCATGTGTATTAATTCTGATGCCTTGCATTCTTGGGTTGTACCTGTGTCCTCGTTTAAGCCTGTGTACTACATCTCCCAGATGTTTTAAAGCAGTCATTTTGTTTCACTTGTGCAAGGTCAGAGGTTGGGGGTGGGGGACAATGAGTTCTTTGGGATCCACTGTGCTATCTGACTGGCTGAGGCAGCATTTATCTGGAGCATGGGGTTACAAGTTTTATGTAATTTTTTGGGGGGAGGGTGGGTTTTCTTGTTTTTTTTTGGGGAAGGTGGCTTTTCCTGAGACATGCTTTCAGAGGTCACAGGTAAGTAGTAAATGTGCACTCCAACGGGGATGAGCATGTTTTGCTTGGCACATCTTTCTGTTTTTGTTCCTTTCTATCTTTACTGTTCACTTTATTTCAGAACATGGTGTGAATTAAGGCGCTATATTGCGCCTGACCTGACACAGATTCACACGAGAGGCACAGGTAAAATAAATAAACTATTTAATTCTTCTGCACCCGTGGGGTACGTCTTCCCCGTGAACCCCACAGGCAATACACAGTCCCAAGCACAGTACAGTAAGCAATCACCACAAGTAAACACTTTCTTCTTTTACCACCACTCCTCCCTGGCAACCTCGTCCTCTTCCTCCCGATTCTGGCCGCTGAGTGATGGTCGCTGGCTTGCTTATATTGGGTATCCGGAAGTGCTCCATGTGCTTGATTGCCGACATCCGGCTGCACTTCCGGGTAAGGCGAAATCAGTGCCCAAAAGGGGCCAGCGGCGCCTGCGGAACCCCACAGAGCTGCACAGAACTCCAACCCCCATGAAGCCCTGGGGGAGTCTGAGGCACTGCTGCAACCCAGGGAGGCTGCCATCCATCACAATGGCTAATTTAAATATAGCTTCTTAGGAATGTGAGAGCCTTGTCGATCCCTTAAAAAAGGTCTTGTTTGACTAACTTATTACATAGACACTGTATTGATTTCACATTATTAATTAAGACACATTTATTAAAGTCAAATGTGATGTGGGCTGCCTCCAAGCATTACTTGGTTGTCTCATTATCATCTGCCACTGCCACAAGTGTGGAGTTGTGATACTTGTCCAATGATACCTTCAGCTTAAGGTTCTGGACTCTCTCTAAGTCAGTGGTTCCCAAAGTTGACTGGGCTCCGACCCACCTAACAAAAACTGCCAAATTCGGGACCCACCTCTTAGCCGTCTTAAAAAGGAGGCATAAAATATTGGTAGCGCTCAGATTCCCTAGTAGCGAGTCGCGGAACTACTTAATGGTGTCTTATTTGTTCGGGCTGTTTATTTTGTTTAAAGTATTTTTTTCATTTGACATTAATTTGTTATCATCACAGACAACATATATTGTACTTTAGCTCACAAACAGTCACTATGGAAATTTAAGCGTCACCAATATGAATGAAGGGCTTTTCAAATAAGAAAAAAAACAACTTTAAGTTACAATTTTTTATTACTTAAATACCTACAAGGACTGTTATTTCAATGAGAAGGGTGTATTTGTTTCCTATTTTTTGTCATTACAGCTTTAGCATCAACTTCAATTTTAGTTACTTTTAATCGAAGTGAGTTTGATACGTCCAATTTATTTCTGTATTTAGTTTTAATGCTGATCATAGCCGAAAATCCGGCCTCACATAGATATGAGGTACTGAAGGGGAGGAGGACTTTTATAGCTTCATCAAACAGGCAAGGATAGTTCCCAGCAACTGAGAGCCAGAATTTCGTTAACTGCTTGCGATTGAAACTATTTTTCAGTGACGTATCTTCTGATAAATCAATGAGTTCTTCACTTGCTTTTGTTGACATACTACTTGGTAGGCGGTCTTGAAATGGGTTACAAATCCAATTCAACGAGTCGAGCTTTTTCATCTCTTCCCCGAAATAGGCATCAAAGTTATTTTTTAACAATGATAAATGAGTGGAAATTGCAGACAGTACGTTCGTCTTTGGCTGCACTTGGTTTTCTATAATAAAAGTTTCAAGAGTTTCAAAACAATCATACTTGCCATCCTCAATACAACTTTTCCACAACATAAGCTTTTTCATAAACGCTCGAATTCTATCGTGAACTGCAAAAATGTCTGATTCGTTTGAACCTTGCAAATACAAATTGAGTTCGTTTAATTTTGAAAAAATATCCGCCAAGTATGTGAGCTTGAGAATGAATTCTTTGTCCAATAGAGATTCAATATATTCAGTTTTTCCTTCCAAGTAAATTGTAACTTCACTGCGTAATTCCACTAATCGTGTCAGTACTTTCCCACTGGATAACCAACGTACCTCCGTATGCAGAAGAAGAGATGTATGAAGACTACCCATTTCTTCACACAGCTTTTGAAATAAATGTGCTTGTAAGGGTTTTGTTTTAATATAATTTACAATTTTCACAGCTGTATTTAGTACTGTTTTGAAATCATTAGGTAATGCTTTTAAAACCAGTGCTTCTCTGTGAAGGCTACAGTGTGTCCACAAAGCACAGGGGCTTTGTTTAAGAACTCTTGTAACGACACTGCTATTTTTCCCGCACATAGCCCGTGCACTGTCAGTGCATATACTGAAACGGTTCTTCCACTGTGAACCTTTCTCTTTTATATAGGAATCAACTGCATTGAAAATTTCCTTGGCCGTTCCACGACTAATTGGCTTGCAGAACAAGATATCTTCATGCACGTCGTTTTGCCATATATAACGCACAAAAACAAGTAGTTGAGATAGGCTTTGCACGTCAGTAGACTCATCTAGTTGTAGCGTATAATATTTACTACAAACTACCCTCCGGATTAATTCGTCCTCTGCCCATTCAGCCATTTTGTCGATTCGTCGTGCAACAGTATTATTGGACAGTGGTATGCGCTCGATTTCCTTTACTTCTTTTTCTCCAAACATCGCTCCAACAGCATCTTTAATCGATGGTCACACTAAATCTTCGCCAATGGTATGAGGCTTTCCTGCTCTGGCGATCCTTAAGCTAATGAGGTACGAGGCATATACAGCATTTTCATTACTATTAATGAAATGTAAAACAATATTTTTTGAAGATTTCATATCCAACAATTTTCTTTGAAAAAAATCTACTGGCTTATTCGTAAAATGGGAATGCTTCGTTTCTATATGACGCGTTAACTTACTTGGGCGCATACTTTCGTTCGCTAATATTTCGTAGCAAATCACGCATTGAGGACGCGGATCTATCGTATCATGATTCCAAGTGAATCCTAGTTTTAGATATTCAGGGTCATATTTTCTTACAACTTTCCGTCGTTTCGATTCATGCGAACTCGTTGAGGGAGCTTGGAAGTCAGCCTCAGTGCCACTTTTGTCAGTTATAAGAACATCTTCTGTCTTTTCACCACAATCAACCGGCGGCGGCGACGTAGTTTTTGCTCTCCGTTTCAACCACTTTTCCATTATTATATTCAAACGTTAATACAGTGATCCCTCGCTATATCGCGCTTCGCCTTTCGCGGCTTCACTCCATCGCGGATTTTATATGTAAGCATATTTAAATATATATCGCGGATTTTTTGCTGGTTCGCGGATTTCTGCGGACAATGGGTCTTTTAATTTCTGGTACATGCTTCCTCAGTTGGTTTGCCCAGTTGATTTCATACAAGGGACGCTATTGGCAGATGGCTGAGAAGCTACCCAACTTACTTTTCTCTCTCTCTTGCGCTGACTATCTGTGATCCTGACGTAGGGGGTGTGAGCAGGGGGGCTGATCGCACACCTAGACGATACGGACGCTCGTCTAAAAATGCTGAAAGATTATCTTCACGTTGCTATCTTTTGTGCAGCTGCTTCCTGAAACGACATGCTGCAAGGTGCTTCGCATACTTAAAAGCTCAAAGGGCACGTATTGATTTTTGACTGAAAAACAAACTCTGTCTCTCTCTCTCTCTCTCTCTCTCTCTCTCTCCCTGCTCCTGACGGAGGGGGTGTGAGCTGCCGCCTTCAACAGCTTTGTGCCGCGGTGCTTCGCATACTTAAAAGCCAAACAGCCCTATTGATTTGTTTGCTCTATCTATGTGACATTCTGTGCTCCTGACAAGCACTCCTTTGAAGAGGAAGATATGTTTGCATTCTTTTAATTGTGAGATGGAACTGTCATCTCTGTCTTGTCATGGAGCACAGTTTAAACTTTTGAAAAAGAGACAAATGTTTGTTTGCAGTGTTTGAATAACGTTCCTGTCTCTCTACAACCTCCTGTGTTTCTGCGCAAATCTGTGACCCAAGCATGACAATATAAAAATAACCATATAAACATATGGTTTCTACTTCGCGGATTTTCTTATTTCGCGGGTGGCTCTGGAACGCAACCCCCGCGATGGAGGAGGGATTACTGTAATTGTTTTTAAAAAGATTATAAGGGCATACGCTAACGAACACAACACAACGCGATAATGAATGTCACAAAAACAAAAGACGTCCGGCTGTTAGCCCGATTGGTCGGAATATTGTCTTATGTTTCAGGGCCCACTCAATATTCACTCGCGACCCATAGTTTGGGAAATGCTGCTCTAAGTGATTCATATGGTAGGTACTGTTTTCTCCTGTCCGAGCTTGGTGGTAGGAAAATTGGATTTAGTGCTATGTACGCTCCCATCCCCATTCATGGCAACTTCTTCCAGGACTTGGCTAGTCATATTCTTACACACCATTACTTTTAATTTGTTATCAGCACAGAAGCCAATGCTGTGCTTGACCAAGTCCTGGATAAATCTCCTCCTCTCCTTGGACATCTGCTCCCTCCTTCAACTTGCAGGTTCTGACGATGTTGCTGATCTTGGTCTAATTGATGCATATCATTTAATACTAGAATTACCAGAGCCTACGAAAAAACTCGTATATCCGGCCCACCTTAAATCGCTTCTTAAATCCGTTCACACCTCTCCGCCAGCATCCTTTGTCCTCTAAATGTGCTGATAAAAGACAAGCTGCCAGCAGCCGGCTATTCCATCCCCCCACCGGCTTAGAACGTGAGCGAAGTTTTCCCAGCTCACGCCTTGATTGATTATGTGGGAGTGAAGTGGAGTTTTACAGTGGAAATAAGAGATCATTATTCTAAAGTAATCTGTGTAAACACATTGTTAAAACAGAAACTTTTTCATATTTTAGTAATAAATGTTACAAAATGTAGTAGGCATAAACTATAGAATATATAAAGCCCGAGTTCCAAAGATCAAATAAACACTTTCACAAAAGCTTCAAGAATGATTCAACAGCTTCTGTGGCGTAGTGTGCTAAGATTTGCCTCTTAGCACAGAGCAGCTTTTCCTTGCCTCACAGACCTGAGTTCGATTCCCCGCTGGGGATGAAGTGTTGCTTTTTTTTTTCTTTTCTTTTAAACCTCAAACGGACATAAAATTTATACATTGGTATGCACTGTCAGTTACTGAGATCGTTATATTTTCATGTGGGATGCTCCTTTTCAAATATTTTTTTAACAATTGAGACTGCAATTAACAGGAACAACTGTCCTTATAACTTATTTTTATGATCCATAACACACAGACAGACAGAGCACTGCGTTGTCCCTGCTGCACTGAATAAGCGCAGGCGCTCTAACATCACCCCTCCCCCGATCTTACTTAGACTCTCTTATTCAGTGCAGCAGGGACAACGCACATGTTGTTCTTTTTTTCTTTCAGTACACGTGGCTTCCCTGTTTATTTATATATCTAGTGACTTCTCTGCCTGTCTGTCTCTCTATTACGCAGTGCTCTGTCTGTCTGTGTGTTATGGATCTTAAAAATAAGTTATAAGGACAGTTGTTCCTGTTAATTGCAGTCTCAATTGTTAAAAAAATATTTGAAAAGGAGCATCCCACATGAAAATATAACGATCTCAGTAACTGACAGTGCATACCGATGTATAAATTTTATGTCCGTTTGAGGAAAAGAAAAAAAAAAGCAACACTTCATCCCCAGCGGGGAATCGAACTCAGGTCTGTGAGGCAAGGAAAAGCTGCTCTGCGCTAAGAGGCAAATCTTAGCGCGCTACGCCACAGAAGCTGTTGAATCATTCTTGAAGCTTTTGTGAAAGTGTTTATTTGATCTTTGGAACTCGGGCTTTATATATTCTATAGTTTATGCCTACTACATTTTGTAACATTTATTACAAAAATATGAAAAAGTTTCTGTTTTAACAATGTGTTTACACAGATTACTTTAGAATAATGATCTCTTATTTCCACTGTAAAACTCCACTTCACTCCCACATAATCAATCAAGGCGTGAGCTGGGAAAACTTCGCTCACGTTCTAAGTCGGTGGGGGGATGGAATAGCCGGCTGCTGGCAGCTTGTCTTTTATCAGCACATTTAGAGGACAAAGGATGCTGGCGGAGAGGTGTGAACGGATTTAAGAAGCGATTTAAGGTGGGCCGGATATACGAGTTTTTTCGTAGGCTCTGGTAATTCTAGTGTTAATTTACCCCTTTGTTAAAGAGTACTCCTTTTTCTCTCACCTCTTCAAGTCTCAGTCTGACATAGATTATATTTTTGTTTCTCACTCTGTAGCTTCTGCTGCTACTAATGCTAATCTCCTCTCCTCCTGCATCTGTGATAAGTGTGCTGTTTCACATGGTTTTGCCCTCTGTGGTCTCCTGGGCACCACAATGGAAATTTAATACATCTCTGCTATAGAACCCTAAATTTATTGCTTGTTTGGCTGCTAATCTTGAAGAATTTATTTCTATCAATATTGGCTCAACTCAAGATCCTGCCTTTTGCTAGATAGCTGTTAACACTAGAATCCCTGAAGCCTATGAAAAAAATTGAGATAATGGGCCACCTTAAATTCCTTCGCACCTCTTCATTAGCATCTTTTGTTTTGCAAATGTGTTGATCAGCACAAGCAGCTTACTATCCCCTACTAACACCCCAACCCCAGAACCACTGCAGCTGAAGTCCGACAAAAAGTTCTCCCAGCTCAAGTCTGTTCATCTGGGTGTGAGGTGCCTGGAATTGTATAGGGTAAATAATATGTTATTATTTGGAATTCACTTTACACCGGCTGTTACAAACTGAAATCAATCAATAACTGAAAGAGAAGAGAGACCCTCCCCGCAAGAAACGTCCACTCACACATAAGAACAAGGGCTTCTGTTCTATTTCTCCGATGTAGAACCCTCATCCTCCTCTGAGTTCACCTCTGTTATAGCATGTCTTTATTTGAAAACTAACAGTGTCAGATCGGGGGAAGCATGAACGTGACTGAGAGAATAAAAGTGAATAATGCTAAATTTTACAAGTACCATAAATTTACACCGGCTGTTACAGACCCAAATAAATCAAATGTATGTTTTTATTCTATAATTGTAATAATAATAGCCGCTCACTACACAAAACAGTTAATGCGTGAAAGACCCGAGATTGAACCCGCAACCTTTCAACTTGGAGACAGCAGTTCTTACCTGTGCACCAGCCAAGCAGACATGTCTGTGTGTGTGGGTGTGTGTTTGTTTCGTCCCCTATCCCAATTTCTTTTACTTTGGTTAAATTCTAGAAAAAAGGGGCTCAATGGCGAGCTGCTGGTGGCCAGGCCTGCACCCATGAGGCTCGGCTGGGCACAGCCCGAAGAGGCAACGTGGGTCTCCCTTCCCATGGGCTCACCACCTATGGGAGGGGCCAAGGAGGTTGGGTGCAGTGTGAGTTGGGTGGTGGCCGAAGGCAGGGACCTTGGCGGTCCGATCCTCGTCTGCAGAAGCTGGCTCTTGGGACGTGGAATGTCACCTCTCTGAAGGGGAAGGAACCTGAGCTAATGCGCGAGGTCGAGAGGTTCCGGCTAGATATAGTCAGACTCCCCTCCACACACAGCTTGGACTCTGGAACCAATCTCCTTGAGAGGGGCTGGACTCTCTACCACTCTGGAGTTGCCCCCGGTGAGAGGCGCCGAGCGGGTGTGGACATACTTATTGCCCCCCGACTTGGAGCCTGTTCATTGGGGTTTACCCTGGGGGACAAGAGGGTAGCCTCAGTTAGGATGGGTCCTAACTGTTGTTTACACGTATGCGCTGAACAGCAGTTTGGAGTACCCACCCCTTTTTGGAGTCCCTGGAGGGGGTGCTAGAGGGCATACCTTCTGGGGACTCCCTCGTTCTGCTGGGAGACTTCAATGCTCACATGGACAATGACTGTGAGACCTGGAAAGGCATGATTGGGAGGAATGGCCCCCCCAATCTGAACCCGAGCGGTGTTTTGTTATTGGACTTCTGTGCTCGTCACAGATTGTCCATAACGAACACCGTGTTCAAGCATAGGGGTGTTCATATGTGCACTTGGCATGATCGACTTTATGGTTGTGTCGTCGGACCTGCGGTCACATGTCTTGGACACTCGGGTGTAGAGAGGGGCGGAGCTGTCAACTGATCACCACCTGGTGGTGAGTAGGCTTTGATGGTGGGGGAGGATGCCGGTCAGGCCTGGTAGGCCCAAACATGTTGTGAGGGTCTGCTGGGAACATCTAGCAGAGTCCCCTGTCAGAAGTAGCTTCAACTCCCATCTCTGGCAGATCTTTGACCACATCTCGAGGGAGGTGGGGGACATTGAGTCTGAATGGGCCATGTTCCATGCCTCTATTGTTGAGGCGGCTGACCGGAGCTGTGGCCGTAAGGTGGTCGGTGCCTGTCGTGGTGGAAATCCTCGAACTCGTTGGTGGACACCGGCGGTGAGGGATGCCGTCAAGCTGAAGAAAGAGTCCTATAGGACCCTTTTGTCCTGTTGGACTCTGGAGGCAGCTGATAGGTACTGGCAGGCCAAGCGGAATGCAGCTTTGGTGGTTTCTGATGCAAAAACTCGGGTGTGGGAGGAGTTTGGTGAGGCCATGGAGAACGACTTTCGGACGGCTTCGAGGAGATTCTGGTCCACCATCCTGCGTTTCAGGAGGGGGAAACAGTGCAGTGTCAACACTGTATATGGTGGGGATGGTACGCGGCTGACCTCGACTCGGGACGTTGTGGGTCAGTGGGGGGAGTACTCAAAGACCTCATCAATCCCACTAACATGCCTTCCAATGAGGAAGCAGAGCCTGGGGACTCAGAGGTGGGCTCCCCCATCTCTGGGACTGAGGTCACCGAGGTGGTCAAAAAACACCTTGGTGGCAGGGCCCCGGGGGTAGATGAGATACGCCTGGAGTTCCTCAAGGCTCTGAATGTTGTAGGATTGTCTTGGTTGACACGCCTCTGCAACATCGCATGGACATCAGGGACAGTGCCTCTGGATTGGCAGACCAGGTGGTAGTCCTCCTCTTTAAGAAAGGGGACCTGAGGGTGTGTTCCAACTACAGAGGGGACACACTTCTCAGCCTCCCTGGAAAAGTCTTTTCGGGGGTCCTGGAGAGGAGAGTCCATCGTATTGTCGAACTTCGGATTCAGGAGGAACAGTGTGGTGTTTGTCCTGGTTGCGGAACAGTGGACCAGCTCTACACCCATAGCAGGGTCCTGGAAGGTGCATGGGAGTTTGCCCAACCAGTCTACATGTGTTTTGTGGACTTGGAAAAGGGATTCGACCGTGTTTCTCTGGGAATTCTGTGGGGGGTACTCAGAGAGTTTGGGGTACCGGACCCCCTGATAAGGGCTGTTCAGTCCCTGTTCGATCAGTGTCAGAGCTTGGTCCGCATTGCCGGCAGTAAGTCGAACCCGTTTCCAGTGAGAGTTGGACTCCGCCAGGGCTGCCCTTTGTCACCGATTCTGTTCATAACTTTTATGGACAGAATTTCTAGGCGCAGCCAGAGAGTTGAGGGGGTCTGGTTTGGTGGACTCAGGATTGGGTCACTGCTTTTTGCAGATGATGATGTCCTGTTTGCTTCATCAGGCTGTGATCTTCAGTTATCTCTGGATCGGTTCACAGCCGAGTGTGAAGCGGCTGGGATGGGAATCAGCACCTCCAAATCCAAGACCATGGTCCTCAGCCGGAAAAGGGTGGAGTGCCCTCTCAGGGTTAGGAGCGAGATCCTGCCCCAAGTGGAGGAGTTCAAGTATCTCGGGATCTTGTTCACGAGTGAGGGAAGAATGGAGAGTGAGATCGACAGGCGGATCGGTGCGGCATCCACAGTGATGTGGGCTCTGCATTGGTCTGTCGTGGTGAAAAAGGAGCTGTGCAGCAAGGCAAAGCTCTCAATTTACCAGTTGATCTATGTTCCCACCCTCACCTATGGTCATGAGCTATGGGTAGTGACCGAAAGAACGAGATCGCGAATACAAGCGGCTGAAATGAGTTTCCTCTGCAGGGTGTCTGGGCTTTCCCTTAAAGATAGGGTGAGAAGCTCAGTCATCCGGGAGGGGCTCAGAGTAGAGCCGCTGCTCCTCCACATCGAGAGGAGTCAGGTGAGGTGGCTCGGGCATCTGATCAGGATACCTCCTGGACGCCACCCTGATGAGGTGTTCCGGGCACATCTAACTGGGAGGAGGCCCCGGGGAAGATCCAGGACATGCTGGAGGGACTATGTCTCTTGGCTGGCCTTGGAACGCCTTGGGATTCCCCTGGAAGAGCTAGAAGAAGTGGCTGGGGAGAGGGAAGTCAGGGTATCTCTGCTCAAGCTGCTACCCCCGTGACCCGACCTTGTATAAGCGGAAGAGGATGGATGGATGGATGTTTTGTTATATCTGTGTCTTTTGTGAAAGTGCTTATTTGGTATTTGGACTTAAGTCTTCATACATTATACACTTCACATCAACATTTTGTTATTAGTAGTATAACATGAGAATAATTTCTGTTTTAGTTATGTGTTTGTTTTGTCTTGGTAGAGTAATATATTACTCTATTTCCCCTTTTGTATTATTAAAATGTAGCCTGTGTCAGAATGCTTCAAATCTCAGAGTTACTACTGTTTATAAGGTATCGTACCATATAACTTCTCCCCACCTTCCCTTCTACATCAGTAACTTCAGGCAATTAGGTGTAGTAAAAGACAAGCAGACAAGTTACAATTTAAAAAATGTATTATTGATAATATTCATAAATAATAACAATATGCAAAGTACATTTGAATATTGGCAACCATACAACCTGATAAATGGTGATGTGTAGTTTCAGGCGGCACACAGACTTGTTAGTTACTTAAAATGTCTCTAGTTAAGTCCTCATTTGTGGTCGGCTTTCTTCAGAACAGGCCGCATGTCTGTCTCAATATGACTGCTGAGCTGTGCTCTTCACTGTGTTGTCCTTTTCAGTTCATGGTGTGTGAGATGGTCTTTCATCAGTTTGGTTAGAGAGAGAGAGAAGTAAAGCAAGCAAATTTATAGGTTTTCTGTCCAATCCCTAGAGCCAATAGGGCATCATGGTACTTAAAGGCTTTTGATACAAGCCAATTTCCAACAGCCATACTTCAGACCAGACCAATGGGGAAGAGAACACCTTCACACCTGCCCCCATGAAGCTTGCCAGTTAGGCAGTCTGGCTTTCCTGTGAGGGTTGATTGAGAGACTCCAGCAGAGAAACATTTGCCAAACTTGTTTGAGGCACTTCCCCCAACCCTGTCATAAAAATTACAAAGGACTGGTTCTTAAAAGGGGGGAAAGGGTTCTTAACCATCTAACCATTGCTGTTCTTATCAGTGATAGGCATTAGTGTTACAAGTTACCAATAAAGACATACAAAATATTTATCAACTTGTATGCAAAACAGTGTTCAACATTTCATCCAACCATCCATCATCCTACATTTACACAGATTGTTGTAGATACGGAACACACATGAATACACAATGTATTCCAAGTAACGATATACAGTATTATTTACCCCATGCAATTCAAGGCATCTCACACCCAGATAAACAGACTTGAGCTGGGAGAACTTTGTGTATGACTAAAGCTGCGTTTGAGGGGGATGGGATAGCAGGCTGCATGCTGCTGGTGCTGATCAATACATTTACATAATAAAAGACGCTGATAAGGAGGTGCGAGGGAATTTAAGGTGTCCCGGGATTGCAAGTTTTTTCATAGACTTCAGGGAATGTAGTGTTTAAAGCTGTTTATGTAACAACATACAGTGGAACCTCGGTTCACGACCATAATTCGTTCCAAAACTATGGTCTTAAACTGATTTGGTCGTGAACCGAAGCAATTTCCCCCATAGGATTGTATGTAAATACAATTAATCCGTTCCATATGAACTGTATGTAAATATATATATCTTTTAAGTTTTTAAGCACAAATATAGTTAATTAAACCATAGAATGCACATTGTAATAGTAAACTAAATGTAAAAACATTGAATAACATTGAGAAAACCTTGAACAACAGAGAAAGCTAACACTGCAATAGTTTGCGCTATAGTGCTACCAACTGCTGGCTAAAAACACTTTTTTTAATGAGTTTTAAGCACAGGGAAAAAAAATGAACATTTGAAAAAATCCGTAATTTAATAAACCACCAAGAAAAGTAACATTGCAACAATGCACGCTACGAACCGATCGCTGTAAACAGAAGTGAAAACAAAATCAAGCCCAATGCATTCTTTAACTGCCTTCCTACCTTATGCGTCCAGCTCTCTCTCTCGCGCTGCCTGTATGTGTGTGTGTGTGTGTGTGTCGCGCTCTCTCAGTCTCTCTTGCTTGCTGCACAGGAAATGCACAGGGAGAGACTGAACATGTACAAACCGAAAGGGAAACTGGCTTGTTCGTATACCGAGTGTGTGGTCGTGAACCGAGGCAAAAGTTTGGCAAACTTTTTGGTCGTAAACCGATTTGTACGTGTCCTGAGACGTTGGTGAACCGAGGTTCCACTGTACATTTAAAGTCTGGTTTGTCAGTGAAACAAATCAGTTATGTTTATAATATTCGCTATTGTAAGATTTATATTTGGACCATTAGGTGGTTAAAAAAATTGCTAAATAGTAATATTTAATGAATTTGTCAGATTAATTCAAATCTCAAATGTCAGAAACTCATGGTTCTTTAATTTTCCAAATGTGTCCCCTTTTTTTTCATTTGTCCCAACTTTAAAGCTTTCTGTGTGAAATCAAACTTGTCAGTTTTGCATTAATCCCTTTATTTTAGAACTCCTGTTGAACAACCTTTGTTTTGCTGTTTTCAAGGTTTCTTGTGTGAGTGATCAGACTGTTATTTCTTATGCCTATATACAAATCCAGAACTTGGAAAATTACTTTGGCTGTTGTTACCTGTACAAAAGAAATTTAGAACTGTGAGACGGCATTACATTCTTCAACATAAAAATATGCTTTTACTTACGGGTTATACTAATGAACATTAATTTCAAAAGCCAAAAGAATGACACAAATTCAGTGTTTGTAGATTCATAGTATCATTTTAAACACTGAGGTATGCTGTCTTGATTTTCCTAGTAACTTTGTGTTTCAGTGGTTATGGTCCTCTGTTAACACAGTACATGTCAGATGTATAGGGTATTATGCCTTTTCCTTCAAAGCATTGAAACAGTAAACACAAAATTAAATTTTATTTTAGTATTAACAAATTAACAGCTTGTGTGTTTGCTAGTGTAGACAAGCCTGAAAGCCATTTCCTTCAAATCATGCCTTGATATTCCTTGTCACAACTTCTGTTTGCGCTGTCAGACCTCTCCTCTCCCACAGTCCTATTTGCATATGTGTAGATGTGTATGTCACACATACTGTATATATGCCAGTTTGAAAATGAGCACATTTTCAGATGATCTTCATTTATAGAAGCGCTCATTGCAATCAGAGAATGATTGTGAAGCCACTGTTACGTATCACACACAAATTAATTTTTTAAACTAATTCTATAAAGGGAATTCTGAAAAAGCTGACATTCTCCTATGCAAACTCAAAAGCGTTTCCAGACATGATCTCAGGTGTTTTTCTTTTCAGCATGTGTTGATGCAGTGCTTTGCCATCATACTGTACATATGTAGTTTTACTCAGTCTCTATCATGTATTAATGTGTCTTCCTGAGCAATTTTGTGAACTGACATTTAGGCATGTGTGCAGTACCGACTCTCTTTCTGCTACTGATACTAAATAAAGATGGTACTGTAACGTTTTCAGAATATTGGTACTGAATTTGCACTGAAATATTGGTTCTTGTGACATCCCTATATATTGATATATAATGGCAATGTGTGTCCATCTATCACAGGACTACTTGTGGAATGATTTTGGTTTCTTTTTTTAAAGGGAGGAGCTGAGAGCTTGTCACATGCGTATTGCAGAGCTCAAGAGGCAACAAGAAGAAGTGGAAAAACAAATATTGGAAGAGCAAAACTCTGAAAACATGTAAGTTAATTTAGTAAAACATTTTTGGACAAAAACGGAAAACGTGGTGATCTTTTGGAAATATCTATCTACTGTGCATTTCTGGACACACCTTCAATTAACTTCAAGCTCTTCCATTTTTATAATAAATGAAGAAATTTCAACCTTTTCAAATTAAAATCACTTTGTTTGATCTAGCCTGTCCATCGCTTGACTTTACATGGTTGCTTTTCTGAAAAATGCCAAATAAACCTGAAGAGAAATCAGAAAAATAAGCAGATGTTAATAATATCCAATATGAATTCCTTTACATTTCACAATCCTGAAAACGTGTATTATAACGGAGAACACTGCTCACAAAATAGACACAAAATAAAAATCCAGAGTGTGAAATTAATAATGAAAAATGAGAACATGAAATGTAAAAAGTTTGAGCAATAAATCAACCAAAACTGAAAACAGTAATGAGCTTCACAACACAAATAGCATTTTGAAAAAAGAAATGCCACACACCCTGTAGCAGCACAGTTTTCCACTGAACGCTGTCCCTAGAATTTACCCAGAAACTACCTTGTCAGACATTTGTGTCATAGTCATGGATTTTAAGAAAATCAAATAGTCAATGTGTTGAAATTACCTGCACATTTTTTACTGTTAATTTTACACTCTCACTTTTTATTGTTAACTTCACGCTGTCACTTTTACTGTTAATTTCATGCTCTGAATCTTTAAATGTTATTATAAATATTTTAAAAAAGCACTTTAATTGTAATCCGTCTTAATACTGTATTTTCATACTTTCTCTTTTTTAATGTATCATTTTTGACCCCAATTTTACCAAACCAGAGCAGCTATGTTTCGCCTGCGGGCTTTGCACAAAAGGCTAGGCATTGAACTTCAAGGGGAAGAAGACCTTGAGTCACAAATTGCAATGGCAGTGAAAGAAAATGAGTAAGTTATTTGAATTCAGTTAATTTATTGTGTCATAGTTTAAACTCCTTGCAATTAAAGTATAGTCTTTGTAATTATAATGAGCTAAGGACATGAAATATAACTGATAGCAAGTTTAATGTAAAACTATTTACTTTTTCATGTTACTTTCTTTAAAATGATGTGTGAATATCATAAAGAATTAGACATAAAAATGTAGTTGCCTCATCTTTCTTATACCTTTACATCGCTTATTTGTATTGGTAATAGAGGTGCATCTAAATTGTTATTAAAATAATCACATACAATCCACTGTATGCATATTGTTAAGCTTTTCACTCACAAAACAAAAATTCTGTTACATATTTTTTTACTGCCTTTTATTTGTTTTATGGAGGGTCGTCTGGAGATAGAAAACATAAACCAAGCTGTAAAATAACAATGTTTTTAAAAATCAAAGTAAAAAAATGTTAAGTCTGTTAGTCTGTGCTCTGAATATCCTTTCCCTGACTCTTGCAAAAATCTCAAGAGGAAAAAGGTAGCATCGCTGATACAAAGCAAGTATGCTAATATACTCAAGCTGCAATTTTATATAGACAGACTTGTTATATACAGTATGTGACATGTAACAATAAATAACATAGTTAAATCCATGAAAAATTATTTTCATGCAGAAAGCAAAATGGATTCATAGTCACAACACCAAACAATAATGAAATAGCAAAATTCAAAATTATTACATAATCATAATAATGATTAGCCTCTGAGGGAAAGGTCAAAAAGAATAGGAAAGGAGAGAAATTCTAGGATAGCTTCAAGGGATCACAGCTGGGCTCCATCCAGGATGATGCCAAAGGAATTTATAAAAAAAAAAAAAAAAAAAAATTGAACATCACTGGCAGATGGCCAGTCAGTCCTTTACTGTTTAACTAGCAGATGTTCCTTCAATGATACCAGATGTATATGATCTGTTGATCCATGACACAAAGTTCAAGATTATATAATGTGAAAAGGTATGGGAAAGAGAATCTGTGACTTTTATTCAGAGGTCAGTACCCACTTTACAGCAATTTTGCCCAAAGACAGAAAAGCTGCTTTTGGATAGAAGAAAGAGTAAAGAGGTCAAAGAGAGAATATGGGTTAAAAAGGAGCGTGAAGAGTAAAGATTGAGAAAATTGACTTAATGACAAAGGATCAGATGGAATTGAATGGATGCGACTGAAATGGTAAAGGACAATAAGGACAACAGGCAGAAGAGCTCAGAGGCTAGTCCCAAACCATATAATTGTGCAGGGAAAGTATAAATCACATACAATTTTATATTTAATTTGTTGGTGATTTCAATTTATTGAAGAAAGAAGAATGTTTTAAAGTTGTTATTTTAGTACTACTTACCAGTGGCCCTTACACACCACATTATGAAGACCTTCGAGAAGCTGGTACTGGATTTGCCAATTGGCCAAAGATTGAAGTGGAAAATCTAATTATCTAGCTGGTCCTCAAGATATATTCCCATCTTAACAAAACAGTTAGGGTTACATTTTTAGATTTCTCCAGTATCTTCAATATCACTCTGCCTTTGCTGGTAAGGGGTAAGCTCAGATATATGCAGGTGGATGAGCCTATGGTGTCCTGGATAATAAACTATTTGTTGGAAAGATGGGAGCTTGTGAGGCTCAAGAATTGTGTCTCTGATATGTTCTGTCTCATTTTCTTTTCTCTCAGTACCACTTAGACTATAAATATTGTACCAGGGCATGTTACTTGCAGAATGTTTCTGATGAGTTTGCTATAATTAAGTTCAAATCAATTTTTATTTGTATAAAGCTCTTTAATTAATGCAGGCGCAGAGTGCTATGACAAGTTAACAGTTAAAATGCAAATACAAACTTTATAAATTACTAATTACTAATGAGTATACATCAAGATTATTATAGTTTTGCCTTTTTATATTAGTTTTTATTTCTATATTTTTTCTGACCTTACTTGGAAATTCAGTTTAGTTTTAGTTTTCCTTCATCTTGTATTTTTAGTTTTAATTTTAGTTTTTATTTTACAAAGACATTTGTCTTATTTTTTATATATATACAGTATATATATAATATAATAGTTTCAGTTTTAGTAATTATGGTACGGTTAAAGAGCTACTATGGAGTTTAGTTTTTGTGTCACAATGAGACAGAACTGTACACTTGACGGGTTTGGATATAATATGAGTTTAATGTTAGTGGAAACTTACTACACTACACAACATAGTTTACTATTTAGTTATGTTTTTGTCTGATAAAAACAAGCATACTCAAAACTAGGTACTGAATATGAATAATTTTATGCAATTTTATAATTTTTAAAATATTTTTTATGTCATTTGTGCTGAACTTATTTTCTTTTCCTTTTATTGCCCAGAATGGACCAATTTGTAATGAAATTTAGGTGAATTTTAAGGTGTGAGGGTTTTTTTTTACTGTAAATGTCTACAGCAAACAACATATCTTGCTTCAATGACAATATGCTTATAATGAATGCCTTCAATATTGCATTCAAAAATCTCAAATAATGGGCTTTGTTATTTTCTTCCAGCCATATTGATCTCTGATTCCATCTCAGGCACAAACAATTTATAGACAGAATTTTGCCACCTGCAGTCCTAAAACGATATAAAAAATTAGAAAACAATATTCTACTGTGCTCTGACAGGTGTGATCATTAAAATAATGCGGGCTTAATAGGAACAGGACTCTTAGACTTGAATTAGTGTGCTGACCCCACCTAGCTGTATTGAGGGAAACAAAGAAAAACAAGCATGTAGTGTCAAGGTTAGGGGCAGTGAGACTTGAATAGCCCATGCATAAGAACAGTAAATCCATAATGAGAAGAGCAAGAGCTGGTAATAAGAGTATGGGCAGGCACAAAACAACAGAGACAGCAACTGAGATTAAGAACAATATATACATTATTATCTAAACCAGTTTATCCAGAGGAGGATCACAGGAAACCTGGAGCCTACCCCAGCAGGTTTGGATGCAAGGCAGGAAAATCCCTGGTATCCAATATGTATGATATGGTTGATGTTAAGAACAAAAAGAATATGATATTTCAACTATATATTTTAAGAGAGAGAGAAACATTGAAAAAGGGTGAAAGATATTTTAAAACATAATTCTGCTACTGGATTATTTTCACAATATCAGGTGTTTTGAGCTGTGAATATTAACTAAAAAAGATAAATGAATAAATGTAGCATAAATACAAAAACACATTAGTATGTTTGGCTTTTCATCACTTGGCAGACTCTCTTCGCCTACCTATCTATAGTTCAGTAGAGACGTTGCCAACTCAGGAATTTTACAAGGTTTGTATCGCTTCGTCATTAACGACGTTTTTAAAGCAAAAGTGATTGGTCAGCAACAATATGCTGATCTTGTATGATGACCTTGTCACTCTCTTGATCATTGCCGTTTTATTTTCAAAAATCAGGAGTGGTCTCCCCTAGACTTTCTGTATACTCAGATATGGGGATGGATATTTGAGGAGTAAACCACAAGACAATGATTATATTATGTACATTAAAGAACCATCAACAACAAATCAAATCAGTAATATATTGAACAATTATTATAAAAGTAAAGTTGAATAAATCAGACTCTGCAGCTGCATGAATAAAAAAAAATTGAGTATGTGTTCAGGTAAAGTACCATTTCCGGTTGATGGATTTAGCCCAAAAGTTAATACAGATCTACAATTTTGGAGTAACAAACACAAGCCAAATTTCATCCATCTATCTAGTTGCTTTATTGAGTTATCGTGTTTATACACACACACACACACACGCATACACACACGGATTATTCCAAAAAAATGGTATTTTCGGACTCAGGAGGTCTAAAACGTCAAGATTCATCAAAATCTCGAGGTTGAATTTTTTTCATGATTACTATACTTTCTCTATACTTTGTATACTTTGTGTGCTAAGTGGCAGGTAAATTACTGTTAACAAAAAGCAGGCACCTGATAAATAAATCTGAAGATTAATGGTGCTCTGATGTCCC
>NC_041401.2:131447598-131452598 GCF_900747795.2 Erpetoichthys calabaricus | reverse complement strand
AACTGTTTTTATAGTAAAACTGACAAAACGACACACGTGCACACACACGCACGTACACGTACGCGCACACACTTAAACTCACAAATCGTGGGTCCCACATACTACTGATTAAGTGTATGTGTCAGGGGCGATCATCAAGAGACGCTGGTTTATCATTAACCGAAAGCCGCCCGGTGATTTCTGTTATTCCGTATTGGCAGCATTTCATTAAAGGGCGATCTGTTTCAGCAGGGACATTAGTCCTGTTTGCTGAAAGGATGTTATGGAGGAAAACACTGCAATAGCGCTGTTTCTTCTGAATGTTTATCAGTGATCAAGGATCAGAATGATCAGAATATTCCTGCTTCACAAATAACTGATGTCTGTTTTTATTGTAAAACTGGCAAAACCACACACACAACACACACACACTCAAAGTCACAAGTCGTAGGTCGCACACACTACTGATTAAGTGTATCTGTCACAGGCGATCATTTTTTTCACCTAATAAAACTTTAGTTCGTCAAAGTTAGAAAGCAGCAAGGTGATTTCTATTATTCCTTATTGGCTGCATTTCATTTAAAGATGATTCACGTCAACCAGGCGAAAGAGTCTCTTATTTTGACAGGACGATGTTCTTTTAGGCTTAAGCATTTTTGATTGACTTACAAAAGAAAATAGTTATTACTTACCCTCTTTGCTTTGAATTGGCTTTTTAAAAAACCTTTTTGATATAATTTATTTATTACAGTTTAAAATAAAAAAATAGTGCTCAAAATTGTAATGCGGCGTATCTAACATGAAAAGGTGGTGGTAGGAGTAAAATGCTAACTCACAGCTAAATGATCACTGGTTTGTGTCCGGGGGGTTTCCTTTCTGTTATTTTATTTATTTATTTATTTTTACAAATTGCTTTGAGTAGTAAGAAAGGCGCTATAAAACGTAAGGAATTATTATTATTATTATACGTGTGAATGCGTGATCAAATTCAGCTGCTGCGTAGTGGAGTATAAATAGGGACACTATGCGCTCAACAATACCACAAGTTCATTGAAATAATTACACAGTAAGGTGCGCACGCAATACAAACATAATGTGTATATTATTGAAGTAAAGGTTCATATAAATTGATTATATACAAATTTTTAACAAGTTGAGAGATGTAAACTGGTTAAAATGCACGAAATTATACATGTATTGCTTTATAGTCCACATATAGTGTATGTATATTATTAAAATAATGATATAAAAATCATATAAAATGGTATAGAATCTGTGTCGTAGACTTATTTGTGTTTTTAATTAGTTTGCTTTAAAAAATCTTACAGCACACATGTGAACCGTTGAAAATCGCTGATCTTAATCAATTTGTTTTAACGCATGCTCTGTTCAAAATGCTGTCATATCTTGTTATTAAACATGCACGCGCAGCGATGTCCTGATGTCTGCATTCTAAGGCTGCAGGTATATTAAACGCTATTCACGTTTTACTGGGATGCTCTGTGATTGAGGGCGGACAGTAAACCTTATTAAAATCCATCCATCCATCCATTTTCCAACCCGCTGAATCCGAACTGATATCAAAAAATACCAGTCGTCAGTTGTATTTTCAGTCGTTTTGGCGTGTTTACTGTTCTGTTACCAAAAAATTCTTCAACGAGGCTCATCAACAAAGAAATGTGGATAGTAAGATTTAGTAAAATATCAGTAATAATAATACATTACTCGACACCCAGTAACACTTTACAAAGACATTTAAAAGACAGCTTGTTAAAATAAACGTAGCAATCCATTATGCTATAAGTGATAGCTTGCTCTTAAACATTTGCACAGGTGGTTTTTCCTGGGGATAAAAAAGGAAAAATAATCCAAGGGAAAGGCTTTGTTGTTCAATTCAAATTTCACTTCCGCCATGTGAGTCATTAAAACTATTGGAATGAAATATAGTTCTATATAAATAAATAAATAAATTTCCTATCACAACCACCCTTTAACCCCTGTACATTGGAGAGGAATCTTGTTTTCACAGCAGGTGCAATTATCCTATAAAACACACAGGAGTTCTGTGCACCATTTTTCATGGGAGATTAAAACTCATCAAATGTATTTTAAAAACTTGTAGCAGTCTGTGGCATTCCTCATCTGCCATGGTCCATTACAAAATGAACGCCAGGCAGTTAAAATTGTGCACAGTTTCTTTAATAAGCCTATCAGACAGTCTTTTATAGCACTTTCATATCCAGTGTGTCTCTTAATCCCTTCTAGCAGAAGAGACACTCATTTCCACAGCTTGGTCTATGGTATAGAAATGTGTGCCCCCTGTCTTCTGCTTGCAAAATTAATACTGGAATTACAAAATTGTCCACAATTTATTTCAAAAGATTGAAGGAAGTCTTCTATATCACTTTTTTGTCTACTATGTTCCTTACTCATCCACTCATCCACTAATTAAAAAAAAAAAATCAAGCGCTTACACTGTCTTTTTTAAGTATGTCTATGAAAATCACTGTGAGTAGCCAGAGAAATGCTATATAAATGTAAGATATTATTATTATTATTTAGGTTTTTTAAAATTCAAATAAACCTGATAGGACTTCTTCCAAGATATGTGCCACTCTAGGGTACCAACAAAGTCAAACTAATTAGGAAATTTTGTGATCAGTTTGTTTAAAGTATATTGAGCAAAAAATAACTTTTCATCATCTTCTCATTTCTAATTTGGCATTTCATGATACAGTATATACTGCAAATATACATTTAAATTGTAACCGCTGACAATTATTTACTCATGTGCTTGCGTTTTCCATAAAACAGCTTCAATATGTGCACAAAGTATAGGTAATAAAACACACAAATTCTGACATTAGCATGACTGTTGAAAGAAAAACATGTATTAGAAACTATTCTATGGAGTTTTCATAAATTAATCATTATATACCTTTTGATGTTTCTTGATAAATTTTGTAATCAGATTTTTAAAATATTTTTTTATTTTTACTGCCACTTCACAGATCAACAATCCCCAACTTGGTCACTGTCAGAATAAGTCTTTAAACTTTTTTCCTGTGCCAATTAATACATTTTCCAGGTTTCACTACCCATCTGAAAGAGTTGGCATCAGGTTGGGTTGCACTTTTAAACTGTAGTAGTATGAGCGAGTGTCAGTGTGGCAAGCACTAGACTGGCATTTCTTTCCGTCTAATTTTTTATCTTTTGGCCCAAGCCTGTAAATCTCTTTTGTAAATGGGTGGCTTGGATAGAGAACAGATACTAACAATTTTCAAGGCTATTTTTAAAAATACTGAAAGATATTTGTGTATGTGTGTTGTGGTGCCCCATGTTGTAAGTGTTAGATCCATTGAAGAAGTCAACTTAAACAAAGAAAATGTACATTGTGCAGGTTTGTTTGAAGTGTTTTACATTATAACCATATTATTAATTGGTGCGTGAATATAATTTTTTCAAGGGGTTGAACTTTACTATTGTCAAAAAGACTAGCAGGGCAACAGGAGGAATATGAAAGTTATTTGTTGAGTTTAGGAGACAAAGCATACTTGTAAGGAAGTTCATGCCAGTGCTATCGGTGTATCCATCCATTTTCCAACCCGCTGAATCCTAAAACTGCTGATATTATTTCACAAAGATGTTACTGGCCTGGTTTTATGCTGACATTAAAATGGTTACGTTTTCTGATAATTATAATCATTATTTTAATTAAAAGACTATAACTGTCAGAACAGATTCAATAAAATGTTTCAATATCTCAGTTGCTGTTTGTCGGACTCTTTAATTGACTTGTCATACAAATGTGTATCAGTGGATATTTGGTACCTCATTTGACAAATAATATGAATGTTTCAAAATCAGATAGATACATAGATAGAATTCTATTTGTCCTCTAAGGGAAAATGTGCTTTTTTTAACAGAGGCTGAATGAATAAATAAATTAATATATAATGAAAAAAATAGTCAATCCAATAACAATTTGAGCTGTCTAATGTTCATTCTGCAAGCAACAGTTGGGGCTCACAACTCTGAGGCAAAAGCTCAGCTGTAGAAGTGAGTGTCCCTTTGAGTGGAGATGACAATGGGACATAGTAGACTTGAAAGTGATGTAGAAGACTTTCATCAATCTTTTACCATGGATTTCAGATAATATTACTTATCCAGGGTTCATTTTGAAAGCAGCAGATAGGGTGCACACAAGCGGATCTGCTCCAGCCATGGAAATGAGTGTTCCCTGTAGGGGATAGGATACAGACACATAGTGGAGAAGATTATATATAAAACTATACCTACGACCTTTTAAAATCAATTTTGCATAATTTTACCTCTCTAGTGTTCATTTTTTAATCAGCAGTCAGAGGACACACATTTTACGGCTCTGCAGCAGCCATGGAAATGAGCGTCCCGACCATGTGGATGAGACAAGCGTTTTCATTCCAATAGTTTTAATGACTCACATGGCGGAGGTGAAATTTGAGTTCAACAACAAAGCCTTTCCCATGGATTTTTGTTTCCTTTTTTATCCCAAGGAAAAACCACCTGTGCAAATGTTTAAGAGCAAGCTATCACTTATAGCATGACAATGGATTGCTACATTTATTTTAACGAGCAGTCTTTTAAATGTCTGTAAAGTGTTACTGGGTGTCGAGCAATGCATTATTATTACTGATATTTTACTAAATCTTATTATGCATGTTTCTTTGTTGATGAGCCCCGTTGAAGAATTTTTTGGTAACAGAACAGTAAACACGCCAAAACGACAGAAAATACAACTGACGACTGGTATTTTTCGATATCATTTTAACAAAGTTTACTGTCTGCCCTCAATCACAGAGCACCTTGGTAAAACGTCAATAGCGTTTAATATACTTGCAGCCTTAGAACGCAGACATCAGGACATCGCTGCGCGTGCATGTTTAATAACAAGATATAACAGCATTTTGCACAGAGCATGCGTTAAAACAAAAGACAAGCGGCGCGCAAAGGCACGCGAACAAGAGGAGTTCCGCAGCAAT
>NC_041401.2:131425098-131442598 GCF_900747795.2 Erpetoichthys calabaricus | reverse complement strand
ATAACCAGTATTTAAACCTTTTATGTTACTTTATACATTTATTTTACACAATGTTGAAAAATTAATAAGAAAGCTACATATTTTGGCAGCTGCTGCTTTCATTTTCAATGAAATGAAAAAAGCTCTACAGGACAAAACGTCAATGAAGAAGAAACAGTTTGCACTATCTAAAAATGAGAAACCCTCATTTATAAAAGTTTGCTGCAGATGACTTAACTGAAAATAAATTAATAGTTCCTATGTGTATAATACATATTTATCTATTTTACTTATGCCTTTATTCCAGCAACTTACAACATCTGAGGTACAATTTGTTACATTACTTTTGTTTTTTGCAGCACAGGCAGGTGAAGTGACTTCCTCAGGGTCACACAGTGGTGTCAGTACTAGGATTTGAACTGACAAGCTCCGGGTTTAGTGAAATATTACTGAACAAAGAAAAAAAACGAAAACGGGCAAATACGGCTATGCATACAGATGTCCATCCATCCATTATCCAACCTGCCATATCCTAAATACAGGAGCCAATAAGTACATATGTATATATACAGTATATATACAGTATATATATATATATATATATATATATATATATATATATATATATATATATATATATATATATATATATATATACTAATTAATAAAAGGCAAAGCCCTCACTGACTGACTGACTGACTGACTCACTCACTCATCACTAATTGTCCAACTTCCCATGTAGGTGGAAGGCTAAAATTTGGCAGGCTGATTCCTTATAGCTTACGTACAAAAGTTAGGCAGGTTTCATTTCGAAATTCAACGCGTAATGGTCATAACTGGAACCTCTTTTTTCACAATATACTGTAATGGACGGCAGCTCGATGGCCATGGGAGGCGGAGTTGAGTGTCACGTCATCACGCCTCCCACGTAATCACGTGAAAAGACTGTTAATGCAGTAGGGAGAAATGAAATAAGAGCCGCAAACAGCAAAGAACAAAAAATTCATTAAACAATTGAGAAGGGAGCGAGTGAAGCATACAAGCATCTTCATAAGGGAAACAAAGCACCGTGTAAAACGTAAGTTTAAATTAAGTTTATTGAAACGCTCCCGTTAAGGATTGCAATAACATATTCGCGAGGTAAAAGAATGCAGTAGGGAGAAATGAAGGAAGAGCCGCAAACAGCGAAGAGCAAAAAATTCATTAAACAATTGAGAAGGGAGTGAGTGAAGCATACAAGCATGTTCATAAGGGAAACAAAGCACCGTGTAAAACGTAAGTTTAAATTAAGTTTATAGAAACGCTCCCGCTGCGGATTGCAATAACGTGAAAAGACTGTGAATGCAGTAGGGACAAATGAAGGAGGAGCCGCAAACAGCGAAGAACAAAAAATTCATTAAACAATTGAGAAGGGAGCGAGTGAAGCATACAAGCATGTTCATAAGGGAAACAAAGCACGGTGTAAAACGTAAGTTTAAATTAAGTTTATAGAAACGCTCCCGCTGCGGATTGCAATAACATATTCGCGAGATAAAAGTTTAATGAGAAGACACGAGGTATAAACGAACCACACGCCGTAGCGCAACGTTAGGGGCAACAGTTTCAACCATTCTATGATCTGCTTCTCGTAACTGAAAGACGGCACATGGCGGATGTTAGCCCACTTGCTGACCGCAACGTTAGGGGCTTCAACTCTGGTGCTGACGATATTCGATTCTCGAGAGGGGATGCAGTGAGTGTGTATGCCTGATGAGCCCAGAATTAAGGAGAAACACATGTCGCATACTCTTTGCATTATTTGAAAGTAAACTATTAAAACCATTCTATGATCAGCTTCTGGGAACAGAAAGAGGGCACCTGGCGGATGTAAGGCGACTTCCTGACCAACCACAAGTGTAACCTGGCAGGTAACCATCCATACAGTCAGATTGTGATTCAGAAAACGAATGCCATGAATGTAATTACCACGATCTACATACTGTCAAATAAACGAAACACACGCCGTAGCGCGACAGCTGTGAAAAGCGAGGTTCACAAAAAAACAGATCCTTAACAAATTGTTATTGGTATATTTTCGATCCGTTTAAAAAGGTTTTCTTTTCTTCTTAAAAAATTAAAAGCAGTACTTCGCCGCAACGAAGCGCGAGAATTTGGCTATATATATCTACTTCTCGCAATTAAAAGAGGGCACGTGGCGGATTTTAGACGACTTCATGACCAAACTTAAGTGTTACCTGCCAGGTAGGGTTACCACTTTTAATACAAAAAAATAAGGGACGCATACTGCAGCGGGTGCCACATCCCAATGCCAACACTTTGCAGACTCTACTTAAAAGACCCGCCCTCCTCACTGGACAGTTAAAAAGACCAATCAAACTAACGATGACATCAAGTATTACCCAATCAAAAGTAGGAAAGGAGGCATCTTCATAAAATGCGTGTGGGATGATTTGCATGAGACGCTCCTAGAAAAAAAATGATAAAAAAAATACGGGACAAATCCCGTCCCGTATTGATTCAAAACGGGACGCGCAATTTCATTCTCAAATACGGGACGATTCCGTATTTTAAAGGACGGATGGCAACCCTACAGTGCCAGGTAACCACCCATACAATCAGATTGTGATTCAGACTAGGAATGCAATGAATGTAATTACCCCGATCTACATACAAGGCGAAAGTCTTGCAACATTCAAAGATGATGGGTTGGGATAAGTACACCATAGAACATAAAAGAGCTTATGAAGCCTTGAACCGAAAAAAGCAAGATCTCAGAGATCGTAAAAAAAAAAAAAATAGGAGGTAATGTCGTTTTACTCGCTGTAGATTTTAGTCAAACATTACCAGTTATTTCACGAGGGAGACCAGCAGATGAACTCAACGCGTGTTTACAATCCATGCTTCTCCCACGCTCGGTTATATGTCGCGTGTTCTCGGGTAGGTGCACCAAAAAATGTATACATTTAAGCATGTAATGGGCAAACAAAAAATGAGGTATACCCGAAGGCACTGCAGTAGTACTTAATGTAACTTTACTTCTTAAATGTTAATGTTTTACTGTTTAATAATTTATACGCTTCTTATATGTTGTTCAAATTCTTTTATCAAAATACCAGTGACAGCGCAATGCACGATAACGTGGAGTGAATACACCATACGCATCCGCCCACGGCCGCCCTGGTGTGCGCAGATAGGAGTTGATTCTACAATAAAATAAAATAAAGATAAAATCCCAGGATTGTTTCCTGCCTTGTGCCCTGTGTTGGCTGGGATTGGCTCCAGCAGACCCCCGTGACCGTGTGTTCGGATTCAGCGGGTTGGAAAATGGATGGATGGATGGATGGATAAAAAGAGTAATACAATCATCACCCATAAAGCGGATAGTAGACGTGACGTTCTATATGTGTACCAGATTTCAAGTCAATAGGTGAAACGGTTTGCGAGCTACAGGTGATTTAAAATCCTGGACAGACAAACCAATAGCCATGGTAGCAAATTACAGAAGAAGATTTTACTGTTTAATAATTTATATTTATATGAAATGTGCTTCTTATATATTACTTCATATTCTCATATGATAATGATGTTAATGTTGTTTATATTGATTTCTATGTTATTGAAACTGCATGTATGTGTGTATATGTATGTGTATATATATATATATTTATATATATATATATATATATATATATATATATATATACAGTAATCCCTCGCTATATCGCGCTTCGCCTTTCGCGGCTTCACTCCATCGCGGATTTTATATGTAAGCACATTTAAATATATATCGCGGATTTTTCGCTGCTTCGCGGGTTTCTGAGGGCAATGGGTCTTTTAATTTCTGGTACATGCTTCCTCAGTTGGTTTGCCCAGTTGATTTCATACAAGGGACGCTATTGGCAGATGACTGAGAAGCTACCCAACTTACTTTTCTTTCTCTCTCTCTTGCGCTGACTATCTGTGATCCTGACGTAGGGGGTGTGAGCAGGGGGGCTGTTCGCACACCTAGACCAGGGGTCGGCAACCCGCGGCTCTGGAGCCGCATGCGGCTCTTCAGCCTCCTTGTAATGGCTCCTTTTGGCCTTGACAAAAAAAAAAAAAAACATGAAAATGAGTAACGGCAATTTCTTAATTTAATTTGTATATAATATATGTAATATATATAATGTTTATTTACTACTACTACTGTTATACACTTTAACATCTAATTTTTATTTTTATTTATAATTTGTCAACTAAAATATGCGTCACATCTACGTCTATAGCCCTCGCCTTTACCTGCAAGTGGCTTCTGGAGTGTGCGACCCCTGCACTAACCATGAATAAATCCCAAAAATGAAAAATCCCAGAAGAGAACAGAGAGTTTAATTCTGCGTGGACAGAAGCATTTGCCTTCACCGCCAACGACGCTGGCTTACCGGTGTGCTTAATATGTGGCGATAAATTATCGAACAACAAAAAATGTAACGTTGAAAGACATTTTCGAAACAAGCACTCAGCATTTACTGAAAAATACCCAAGTGAAGATGAGCGAAAGAGAGCAATTTCGGAACTGCAACGGAAAGCTGAACAGAGCAAACATACTTTCAAAAAGTGGATCACTTCTCCACAATCAACTACAGCTGCTAGTTTTGTGGCAGCTCAAGAGATCGTAAGGAGGGGTAAGCCGTTCACAGACGGAGAATACATGAAAGAATCGTTCATAAAAATATCAGAGCATCTATTCTCTGACTTTAAATGTTTTGGCGTAGGATGTTTTGGTGTTTGAGCGCATGATGACAGTGTTTGCCAGAGATGTACAGAAAGGTACACTCTCTCACTTCCCCTCCCTGAGAGAGTTCAAAGCAGTGAACATTCACATAAATTGTGATTATTTCCACCGTACAATTATTGCAATGCAAGCTGCATTTAGAGAAAGATTCAGTGAGTTCAGAAAGAAAAAAAACACTCTCTCCTTCCCTGGACATCGACCCATCCCTGCTGAACACATCCGCATTCACAGGAGTAAGTAAGCCCGATCTAGAAATTGAACTGGCCGCATAGCGGATAAAGATTTATGGGTGTCCAAGTTCAAATGCCTGACAGCGGATCTTGAAGAAGTCGCCCGTCAGAAGGCTAAACTCGCTAAAGAGCACAAAAGGACTGATATTGAAAACCTCCCCAAACCCGACAAACTTGTTTTCAATACATGGAGTGCCATTCCCGAAACATATATGAACATGAAAAAATATGCATTTGGAGTCCTGTCCATCTTTGGCTCAACATACTTATGTGAGCAAGTTTTCTCAAGAATGAACTTCATAAAGTCCAAATATCTCTCCCACCTCACACATGAGCCTGCAGTCCTGTGTGAAGGTCAAAGTCACATCGTATAGCCCCGACATAGAACAACAACAACATTTATTTATATAGCACATTTTCATACAAAAAGTAGCTCAAAGTGCTAGAGATGATCTGCAGCGAACTTCAGAAACAGAAGTCACATTAAACAGGTGAGAACAATAGCATTTAATAGGCTAATATTTAAAAAAAAAAAAAAAAAAAAAAACACATTTATTTCAGACCCGGAGCTGATGTAGGTTTTTTTGTATGTTCAGGTGCTTCAGTTGATTGCTGGCTGAGAGGGAAACCTGAAGAGGATGAGAGCACACTGAAATGGAATTTTATGTTTACTTTTTTAAAGCTGCTAAGCTACAGCTAAATGTTTTATTTATATTAAAGTGGGCTAGTTTTTATTTTAATTTTATACAGGTATAGGAAGGACTCAAATAGGCCTGCAGAGTTCAGTTAAATTTATTTCAAAGTAGGCCTACACATGCACACTGCACTTCTGTTTGTTGTATTCCGTGGTTGTAACATGTAAAATCTAAAAAAAGATTAAAACTTTTAAAAGTTTATAAGCTGTGTTATGTTTTGCGGCTCCAGACTATTTTTCTTTGGAGGAAGAGGGAGCAAAATGGCTCTTTTGATAGTGAAGGTTGCAGACCCCTGACCTAGACGATACGGACGCTCGTCTAAAAATGCTGAAAGATTATCTTCACGTTGCTACCTTCTGTGTGCAGCTTTTAAGTATGCTGCATGGTGCTTCGCATACTTAAAAGCTCAAAGGGCACGTATTGATTTTTTTATCTGTCTCTCTCTCTCTCTCTCTCTAACTCTCTCTCTCTCTCTCTCTCTCTCTCTGCTCCTGACGGAGGGAGTGTGAGCTGCCGCCTTCAACAGCTTTGTGCCGCGGTGCTTCGCATACTTACAAGCCAAACAGCCCTATTGATTTTTTTGCTCCTTTGAAGTGGAAGATATGTTTGCATTCTTTTAATTATGAGACTGGACTGCCATCTCTGTCTTGTCATGGAGCACAGTTTATACTTTTGAAAAAGAGACAAATGTTTGTTTGCAGTGTTTGAATAACGTTCCTGTCTCTCTACAACCTCCTGTGTTTCTGCGCAAATCTGTGACCCAAGCATGACAATATAAAAATAACCATATAAACATATGGTTTCTACTTCACGGATTTTCTTATTTCGCGGGTGGCTCTGGAACGCAACCCCCGCGATGGAGGAGGGATTACTGTATATATATGTGTGTATACATATATATGTGTATATATATATATATATATATATATATATATATATATATATATATATATATATATATATACTAGCAAAATACCCGCGCTTCGCAACGGAGAAGTAGTGTGTTAAAGAGGTTATGAAAAAGTAAAGGAAGCATTTTAAAAATAACGTAACATGATTGTCAATGTAATTGTGTTGTCATTGCTATGAGTGTTGCTGTCATATATATATACATATACACATACACATATATTATATATGTGTATATATATATATATATATATATATATATATATATATATATATATGACAGCAACACTCATAACAATGACAACACAATTACATTGACAATCATGTTACGTTTATTTTTCATAACCTCTTTAACACACTACTTCTCCGCTTCGAAGCGCGGGTATTTTGCTATTTATCTATATATATAAAGGAGAGTTGGGATCCGAGAGACTGTGTTTGTGTGTTTGTGGAGGGATGGAGAGTTAAGGCGGGTGTTGGAGTCACGTGATCATCTCCCCTCCCATTCACCTCATTTCATTCACTTCATTTCGCTCCAAGCTGAGCTCCGCAGCTGGCGCGGTCTTGCTGTTCTTGATTTGCTTTTCACATGGCCAAGTATACGTTGCATGCTCAAGAGTAAGCTCAGCGCACAACTTGGTCATATTACAACCGGAGGGGCGAACTGACAACATGGTATACAAAGAGATCCTTAACAAATAATTATTGGTATAATTTCCCTCAGTTTATTATTTCAAATTTTAAAGCAGTACTTCGCCGCTGCGAAGCGCGGGTATTTTGCTAGTATATATATATATGTGAATGTATGTATGTATATATGTATGTCTATATATATATATATGTAGATATGTAAATTTGTATATATATATATGTTTATGTGGATGTGTATATGTGTATATACGTATGTATATGTAGATATGTGTATATGTAGATATGTATATATATGTATATGTATATATATGTTTATGTGTGTGTGTGTGTGTGTGTGTGTATATTATATATATAAAAGACAGCAATACTCATAACAATGACAACACAATTACATTGACAATCATGTTACGTTATTTTTAAAATGTTTCCTTTTTATTTTTTCATAACCTTTTTAACACACTACTTCTCCGCTGCGAAGCGCGGGTATTTTGCTAGTATGTGTATATATATATATATATATATATATATATATATATATATATATATATATATATATATATATACATATATATATATATATATTTATATACATATATACATATATATATATATATATATATATATATATATATATATATCTATACATATTAATAAAAGGCAAAGCACTCACTGACTCACTGACTGACTGACTGACTGACTCATCACTAATTCTCGAACTTCCCGTGTAGGTGGAAGGCTGAAATTTGGCAGGCTCATTCCTTACAGCTTACTTACAAAAGTTAGGCAGGTTTCATTTCGAAATTCTACGCGTAATGGTCATAACTGGAACATATTTTTTGTCCATATACTCTAATGGAGGAGGCGGAGTCACGTATCGCGTCATCACGCCTCCTACGTAATCACGTGAACTAAAAACAAGGAAGAGATTTACAGCACGAGTCAAACGCGGGAACGAAGGCAAATGACGTTAATTTTTGACTGTCTTTTAATACTGTGTAAGCATACATATTAACACGTGCAATTAAACGTGTGCATTTACGGGGTGATTTCTCAGGCTTAAAAGCTCGCCTTTTATCAAACGCGGGAACAAAGGTAAATCACGTTCTTCACTGTTTTTTAATACTGTGTAACCATACATATTAACACATGTGCAATTAAACGTGTGCATTTACGGGGTGATTTCTCAGGCTTAAAAGCTCGCCTTTTACTAAAAAGGTAAATGCAAAACTATTTTCAATCATTCTATGATCTGCTTCTCACAACTGAAGGCACCGTGGCTGATGTTACGTCACTTGCTGTCCAACCATAAGCGTTACCTGGTAGGTAACCGGACACTCACTTCACTCCCTTTAGGGAATCGAACCTCTGAGGTTTTCTTTTGTTCTTAATTAAAATTTAAAAGCAATACTTCACCGCTGCTAAGCCCCTCTAGCGCTGACGTCCGAGGTTCGATTACCGTAAGCAAGTGCAGTGAGTGTGTAATTACATTCTCGGCATTCGTAGTGTGATTCACAATCTGATTGTATGGGTGGTTACCTACCAGGTAACGCTTATACTTGGCCACCAAGTCAGGTCGAAGTGATCACTCGAGTAAAGGCAGCTTCACAAAAAAACAGATCCTTAACAAACTGTTATTAGTATATTTTCCCTCAATTTAAAAACGTTTTATTTTCTTCTTAATAAAAATTTAAAAGCGGTACTTCGCCGGTGCGAAGCGCGTGGATTTGACCGACTGACACATACAGACATATTCATGAGTGCAGGTACTTCGGAAAGAAAGCACCGTGTAAACCTAAAGTTTAAATTAAGTTCATAGACCTACAAAAGGTTGCCATTCATTTGAGGCAAGATTGCTTTTCTTCTGTACAACTATACGTTGCATTCTCAAGAGTGTGCTTGCACGGCTTCAGATATATATGTATATATATATATATGTATGTCTATATATAAATATGTAAGCTTATAAGTACTGCCTTACTTCTCTTTAAGAAAGGTAGATGTAATGATACTTGATTTTAATGATTCCATGTCTTCCTGGGTTTGCGTAGCTTATTGTCAATATCTTTACACCTGTTTTTAACACTTATTTACTGAAACGGGCTTTCACGAAAAAAGTTAGGGCTTTGCTACAGGGTACACCCTCCACAAGTTAAGCAAGTAAAAATAAAATATATATTTCTGTTTTATTTAAACCTTTTAAGTTCGTATGCATAGCCCCATTTGGCTGTTTAATTTTTTTTTTTCTTTCTTCAGTAATATTTAATCTCCTTAAAGAAAAAGAACATATCCATTTTACTTTTTTTGTATCTCTTCAGTAATATTTTAGTGTAAAAGGATAACCAGTATTTAAACCTTTTATGTTACTTTATACATTTATTTTACACAATGTTGAAAAATTAATAAGAAAGCTACATATTTTGGCAGCTGCTGCTTTCATTTTCAATGAAATGAAAAAAGCTCTCCAAGAGAAAACGTCAATGAAGAAGAAACAGTTTGCACTATCTAAAAATGAGAAACCCTCATTTATAAAAGTTTGCTGCAGATGACTTAACTGAAAATAAATGAATAGTTCCTATATTTTTCTATTTTACTTTTGCCTTTATTCCAGCAACTTACAACATCTGAGGTACAATTTGTTACATTACTTTTGTTTTTTGCAGTACAGGCAGGTGAAGTGACTTCCTCAGGGTCACACAGTGGTGTCAGTACCAGGATTTGAACTGACAAGCTCCGGGTTTAGTGAAATATTACTGAAGAAAGAAAAAACACGAAAACGGGCAAATAGGGCTATGCATACAGATGTCCATCCGTCCATTATCCAACCTGCTATATCCTAAATACAGGAGCCAATAAGTACATATGTTTATATACAGTATATATACATATATATATATATATATATATAATATATGAATGTATGTATGTATATATGTATGTCTATATTTATATATATATATATATATATATGTATATATGTAAATTTGTATATGTATATATATATATATGTATATGTGGATGTGTATATGTATATATACGTATGTATATGTAGATATGTGTATAAGTAGATATGTATATATATATGTATATATGTTTATGTATATATATAGTTACATAACCTCTTTAACACACTACTTCTCCGCTGCGAAGCGCGGGTATTTTGCTATATGTAGATATCTGTATATTAGATAGATAGATACTTTATTAATCCCAGGGGGAAATTCACATACTCCAGCAGCAAAAAATATTAAATTAAAGAGTAATAAAAAATGCAGGTAAAAAAACAGACAATAACTTGAATAATGTTCAACGTTTACCCCGTCTGGTGGAATTGAAGAGTCGCATAGTTTGGGGGAGGAATGATCTTCTCAGTCTGTCAGTGTAGCAGGACAGTGACAGCAGTCTGTCGCTGAAACTGCTCCTCTGACAGACTGAGAAGATCATTCCTCCCCCAAACTATGAACAATGAGACAATGTTTTGGAACTACAGACTGGGATATCCTGCAGGGATCACATAGTGAGAACATTGAGGAGGTTGTTGACTGCACTACTGACTACATCAACTTCTGTATGGACATTGTAGTTCCAGTAAGAACAGTACGCTGCTATGCTAACAACAAGCCATGGATTACAAGTGACATCAAGGGCCTTTTGAACCAGAAGAAAAGGGCCTTTAAAGACGGTGATCAGCATGAGCTCAAGCGCGTGCAGAAGGAACTCCAAGTCCAGCTCAGGGCGGCAAAAGAGCAGTACAGGAGAAAGCTGGAGCAGAAGTTGCAGAACAACAGCATGAAGGAAGTGTGGGATGGGATGAAGATCATCACTGGCTGCAGCTCAAAGCGGGGTACCACCATCGAGAGAGACGTGAAGAGAGCAAACCAAATGAACATCTTCTTTAACAGGTTTGACCACCCTAACCCACTCTCACCTCGGAGTACTGCACTCTCTACACATCCTTCTGCTGATACCAACATAGGAGAGACATCCCCACCCACAATTACAGCAGCGCAAGGGAGCAGAGAGCTGAGGAAACTTCGTGCCAGCAAAGCAGCAGGTCCAGATGGAGTATCGCCACGACTGCTGAAGGTCTGTGCATCAGAGCTGGGGGGTCCTCTACAGCGCATCTTCAACCTGAGTCTGGAACAGGGGAAAGTCCCGAGGCTTTGGAAAACATCTTGCATCACCCCAGTCCCAAAGGTATCACGTCCTGGTGAGCTGAAAGATTTCCGGCCTGTCGCTCTAACATCACATGTGATGAAGACCATGGAGCGGCTGCTGCTTCACCACCTGAGGCCACAGGTCCAACACGCCCTCGACCCTCTGCAGTTTGCATACCAGGAGAAGGTGGGAGCGGAAGATGCCATCATCTATATGCTACATCAATCCCTCTCCCACTTGGACAGAGGCAGTGGCGCTGTAAGAATTATGTTTCTAGACTTCTCTAGCGCCTTCAACACCATCCAACCTCTGCTCCTTAGGGACAAGCTGACAGAGATGGGAGTAGATTCATACCTGGTGGCATGGATTGTGGACTATCTTACAAACAGACCTCAGTATGTGCGTCTCGGGAATTGCAGATCTGACATTGTGGTCAGCAACACAGGAGCGCCACAGGGGACTGTACTTTCTCCGGTCCTGTTCAGCCTATATACATCGGACTTCCAATATAACTCGGAGTCCTGCCACGTGCAAAAGTTTGCTGACGACACTGCTATCGTGGGCTGCATCAGGAGTGGGCAGGAGGAGGAGTATAGAAACCTCATCAAGGACTTTGTTAAATGGTGCGACTTAAACCACCTACAACTGAACACCAGCAAAACCAAGGAACTGGTGGTGGATTTTAGGAGACCCAGGCCCCTCATGGACCCCGTGATCATCAGAGGTGACTGTGTGCAGAGGGTGCAGACCTATAAATACCTGGGAGTGCAGCTGGACGATAAATTGGACTGGACTGCCAATACTGATTCTCTGTGCAAGAAAGGACAGAGCCGCCTGTACTTCCTTAGAAGACTGGCATCCTTCAACATCTGCAGTAAGATGCTGCAGATGTTCTATCAGATGGTTGTGGCGAGTGCCCTCTTCTACGCAGTGGTGTGCTGGGGAGGCAGGATTAAGAAGAAGGACGCCTCACGTCTGGACAAACTGGTGAGGAAGGCAGGCTCTATTGTTGGCATAGAGCTGGACGGTTTGACATCCGTAGCAGAGCAACGGGCACTCAGCAGGCTCCTATCAATTATGGAGAATCCACTACATCCATTAAACAGTGTCATCTCCAGACAGAGGAGCAGTTTCAGCGACAGACTGCTGTCACTGTCCTGCTACACTGACAGACTGAGAAGATCATTCCTCCCCCAAACTATGAACAACCTCCTCAATGTTCTCACTATGTGATCCCTGCAGGATATCCCAGTCTGTAGTTCCAAAACATTGTCTCAGAGCATTCTCAGCCTCCGGGGTCCACTTCCTGAATGACCGTGTGGTTACAGGTAGGATTCTCACTTTTGGTTTGTAGTGAGGCTGAAGCAGAACCAGGTTATGATCTCCTTTCCCAAGCGCAGGCAGCGGGGTGGCACTGTATGCGTCTTTAACGTTTGCATACAGTAAATCAATAGTCTTATTTCCCCGGGTGTTGCAGTCCACATACTGGGAGAATGCAGGTAATGTTTTGTCCAACGTCACATGGTTAAAGTCTCCAGCGATTAGCACAAGTGCCTCGGGGTGCTGCGTTTGTAACTTAGCAACAGCAGAATGGATGATGTCACTCGCTATCTCCACGTCCGCCCGAGGAGGAATATACACGATGACAACAATGACGTGTCCAAACTCTCTGGGCAAGTAATAGGGACGCAGACTTACGGCCAACAGTTCGATGTCCCTGCGGCAAGTGGAGATTTTGACTTTAACATGTCCAGAGTTACACCACCGTGTATTAACATAGAGAGCGAGTCCTCCTCCTTTGTGCTTCCCACAGGTACTTGCGTCTCTGTCCGCTCTAACTGTGCTAAAACTGGGTAGCTCCACATTAGCATCTGGGATGGTGTTAGTTAGCCACGTTATGCAGAAACACAACAAACTGCATTCTCTGTTGGTCCTGACATTTTTCACCAGCGCAGCCAGTTCGTCGATCTTATTTGAGATTGAGTTCACATTCCCCAGAATAACAGAAGGCACCGAAGGCTTAAAACGCCACTTTCTCGCAAGCCGCTTCATTTTTAGCTTAGTGCCGGCTCTGCTGCCACGATACCGCCTTCTTACCTCGTCAGGTAAATAGGGAACCACACCGGCACTGGCATTTGTTTTCAGCGCTCGAAGTTTAGTACTTGAATAGGTGAGTCTCGGCGTGTAAAAATCCATGCCCACGTTGTAAAAGTAAGTGTGTCCAGGGAACAAATCCACATAAAATAAAGTGGTAGGAGTGATCAATAAATAAAAATAGAAAAATAAAAGTAGAAAAATACACATACACATATAGTCCTACACGGAGCTGCTGAATAGGCTGCCACTCTCAGCGGCGCCGGATGTTACTATATATATATATATATATATATATATATATATATATATGTGTATATATATCTAGATGTGTATATGTGTAGATATGTAAATATTTATATATATATATATGTGTCTGTGTGTGTGTGTATATATATATATATATATATATATATATATGTGTGTGTGTGTGTATGTATATGTGTGTGTTTATGTATGTGTGTATATATATGTTGATATGTGTGTATATATATATATATATATATATATATATATATATATATATATATATATATATATATATATTTATATATATATATGTGGATGTGTATATGTATATATATATATGTAGATATGTATATATATGTTTATGTGTGTGTGTGTGTGTATATTATATATATATATATATATATATATATATATATATTATATATATATATAAAAGACAGCAACACTCATAACAATGACAACACAATTACATTGACAATCATGTTACGTTATTTTTAAAATGTTTCCTTTTTTTTTTCATAACCTCTTTAACACACTACTTCTCCGCTGCGAAGCGCGGGTATTTTGCTAGTATATAATATATGTGTGTGTATATATATATATATATATATATATATATATATATATATATAATATATATATATATAATCTATATCTATACTAATAAAAGGCAAAGCCCTCACTGACTCACTGACTGACTGACTGACTGACTCACTCATCACTAATTCTCCAACTTCCCGTGTAGGTAGAAGTCTGAAATTTGGCAGGCTCATTCCTTACAGCTTACTTACAAAAGTTAGGCAGGTTTTATTTCGAAATTCTACGCGTAATGGTCATAACTGGAACCTGTTTGACTGACTCACTCATCACTAATTCTCCAACTTCCCGTGTAGGTAGAAGTCTGAAATTTGGCAGGCTCATTCCTTACAGCTTACTTACAAAAGTTAGGCAGGTTTTATTTCGAAATTCTTCGCGTAATGGTCATAACTGGAACCTGTTTGACTGACTCACTCATCACTAATTCTCCAACTTCCCGTGTAGGTAGAAGTCTGAAATTTGGCAGGCTCATTCCTTACAGCTTACTTACAAAAGTTAGGCAGGTTTTATTTCGAAATTCTACGCGTAATGGTCATAACTGGAACCTGTTTGACTGACTCACTCATCACTAATTCTCCAACTTCCCGTGTAGGTAGAAGTCTGAAATTTGGCAGGCTCATTCATTACAGCTTACTTACAAAAGTTAGGCAGGTTTCATTTCGAAATTCTACGTGTAATGGTCATAACTGGAACCTGTTTTTTGTCCATATACTCTAATGGAGGAGGCGGAGTCACGTATCGCGTCATCACATATCACGCCTCCTACGTAATCACGTGAACTGAAAACGAGGAAGAGATTTACAGCACAAGTCAAACGCGGGAACGAAGGTAAATGACGTTAATTGTTGACTGTCTTTTAATACTGTGTACTTGTTGAGTGTCTTTTAATACTGTGTAAGCATACATATTAACACATGTGCAATTAAACGTGTGCATTTACGGGGTGATTTCTCAGGCTTAAAAGCTCGCCTTTTATTAAAAAGGTAAATGCAAACTCTTTTCATTCTGAAGGGCACAAACCACGTTAGATTTCAGCCGTTAAACGCGCAAAAATGTCAGTACACCAGATAAATAAGCGCAACATATTATCAGTTGTATTGTATGCTTACAATACATATAGAAATGTGTTAATCGTTAACTAATATTATGGGATGGTGTTTTTCGACTCGCGCTTTGATTTAAACGATTGCATGTCTTGGTGGGTTTGCGTAGCTTATTGTCAATATCTTTAAAGCTCTTTTTAAGACTTAATTTAAAAAGGTTTTCTTTTCTTCTTAATAAAAATTTAAAAGCAGTACTTCGCCGGTGCGAAGCACTCACTTCACTCCCTTACGGGAATCAAACCTCGGACGTCAGCGCTAGAGGCTAAGCCCCTAAAATTGCGCCACGGCGTGTGGTTCGTTTATTTGACAGCATGTAGATCGGGGTAATTACATTCACGGCATTCGTAGTCTGATTCACAATCTGATTGTATGGGTGGTTACCTACCAGGTAACGCTTATGGTTAGCCAGCAAGTCATCTCGAAGTGATCACTCGAGTGAACGCAGCTTCACAAAAAAACAGATCCTTAACAAACTGTTATTGGTATATTTTCCCTCAATTTTAAAAGGTTTTCTTTTCTTCTTAATAAAAATTTAAAAGCAGTACTTCGCCGGTGCGAAGCGCGGGGATTTGAGCGACTGACGCATACAGACATATTCATGAGTGCAGGTACTTCGGAAAGAAAGCACCGTGTAAACCTAAACTTTAAATTAAGTTCATAGACCTACAAAAGTTTGCCATTGATTTGAGGCAAGATTGCTTTTCTCACGTACAACTATACGTTGCATTCTCAAGAGTGTGCTTGCACGGCTTGGTCATATTACAACCTGAGTGCTGAACTGACAACGTCGTATACAAACAGAACTATAACAATCGTAATAAACAAACAAAAAAAAAGCGAAGAACCCTTGGATTTAATAAAAAGGCTCTTTCCTTGGCGAAGCAAGGAAAAAGGAAGACCTTATATGGCGTTCGTTTATAAAACAGCGGAAAAGCTGTGTTAAGGCTGCTTCACAAAAAAAACAGATCCTTAACAAATTGCTATTGGGATATTTTCCCTCAATTTAAAAAGCTTTTCTTCTTAATAAAAATTTAAAAGCTGTACTTCGCGGGGATTTAGATATAGATATAGATATATATATATAGATGTATATAGAGATATAGATATATATAGATATACATATATAGATATATATAGATATAGAAATATATATATATGTATGTATGTCTATATATATATATATATATATATATATATATATATATGTAAGCTTATAAGTACTGCCTTACTTCTCTTTAAGAAAGGAAGATGTAATGATACTTGATTTAAACGATTCCATGTCTTGGTGGGTTTGCGTAGCTTATTGTCAATATCTTTACACCTGTTTTTAAGACTTATTGACTGAAACGGGCTTTCACAAAAAAATTTAGGGCTTTGCTACAGGATACACCCTCTACAAGTTAAGCAAGTAAAAATAAAAGTGTATATTTCTGTTTTATTTAAACCTTTTAAGTTTGTATGCATAGCCCCATTTGGCTGTTTTAGTTTTTTTTTTTTTCTTTCTTCAGTAATATTAAATCTCCTTAAAGATAAAGAACATATGCATTTTACTTTTTTTGTATCTCTTTAGTAATATTTTAGTGTAAAAGGATAACCAGTATTTAAACCTTTTATGTTACTTTATAAAGTTATTTTACATAGTGTTGAAAAATTAATAAGAAAGCTACATATTTTGGCAGCTGCTCCTTTAATTTTCAATGAAATGAAAAAAGCTCTCCAAGAGAAAACCTCAATGAAGAAGAAACAGTTTGCACTATCTAAAAAGGAGAAACCCTCATTTATAAAGGTTTGCTGCAGATGACTTGACTGAAAATAAATTAATACTTCCTATGTGTATAATACATATTTATCTATTTTACTTATGCCTTTATTCCAGAAACTTGCAACATCTGAGGTACAATTTGTTACATTACTTTTGTTTTTTGCAGCACAGGCAGGTGAAGTGACTTCCTCAGTGTCACACAGCGGTGTCAGTAATCCGCGAACCAGCAAAAAATCCGCGATATATATTTAAATATGCTTACATATAAAATCCGCGATGGAGTGAAGCCGCGAAAGGCGAAGCGC